>NC_045956.1:18920115-18983504 GCF_010909765.2 Amblyraja radiata
AAATTGATTTCTGAAGCAATCATGTGCTCATGAAACAAATAAACACATCATTGTTTCACAACTTAACAGTCTCAAACTATACTCAACAGATGAAAAATTAAATTGGGGCTGTTACATGTGGCCAACATAATAAATGTATTACAGGGATTTTTAAATTAGTGTTTCCAGCAAAATTGTAAATATATTTTCCTGCATCGCTAATGCCCACTTAGAAGATTCCAGGTCCACTTCTTGGTCAAAATTAGAAATGTAAGTGCAAGGGCAACCGAGCAGAATACTGCCCGTGTTGATATTTATAACTTGCCTATGCTGTGCATATTATGTAGCACATGGGGTTGCCTTTTAGACTTTACATATTAAGTCAGCCACGGTATCAATCCTTTGAAGTCTATTGCCATTTCTCTCTGCCCACTCCCTGTCATTTCACAGGCACAGTTAAATTCCCCCAGTTAAATTTAACTGACTATGTGAAATCCGTGGCTGTATGTTATAAGAGGGATGTGTTTTGGATTACTATATTCATTTACTGCTTTCCCTTACCCTCAGGCTAATATTTTTGTTCTACACTGGTCCTCCTTATGCAAGGTTGATGGAGTTCATTTCTGCCTTGAAATTGGCTTAATATGTTAAGACCTGAAACCGTTGGAGGCAGTACATGAGTAAGTGTTTCTTTACTGCACTTTGACATGCAAACAATTTACTCCAGCGTCTTCAATTACTTGCTGTTAGTATAGCTTGCTGAGAAGATGCCAAATATCCCATACTGTTGCAGAGGCTTATTAGCTGAGCACTGTTCATATGTTGAAATAATGGGCTTGTGTACTCTGGAATTTGGAAGGATGAGGAGGAAATCTTATTGAAACATATTCGATCATTAAGGGATGGGACAGGCTAGAGGCAGGAAACATGTTCCCAATGTTGGAGGAGTCCAAACCAGGGGCCACAGTTGAAGAATAAGGGTGGGTAGGCCATTTAGAACGGAGATGAGGAAACAATTTTTCACCCAGAGAGTTGTGAATGCAGTGGAAGTCGCAGCCTCAGAAGGCAGGGAAGCCAATTCTCTGATTGCTTTCAAGAGAGAGTTAGAGCGAGCTCTTAGAGATGCGGAGTCAAGGGATATGGGGGAGGCAGGAACGGGGTACTGATTTGGATGTTCAGCCATGATCACAGTGAATGGCGGGTGCTGACTCAAAGGGCTGAATGGCCTACTCCCGCACTATTGTCTATTATGTATTGTCTATTGTTTTTTAATGAAATACGTGACTATGAGGAGAGACTGACAGTTCTTTTGGTCTCTTTAACAGTGTCTTCAGATGCAGATCTAAATTTCTTGAAGTGATCCTGTATGCTGAAGCTCTATGGGCATAGAGTCCGGCAGACATCAGTGATTCTGATGTAGGGATCATCACAGATAATGCCAGCATAATCAAGGACCAGTCTTACCCCTGTCACTCCCTCTTTTCCTCTCTCTCAACAGGCAGGAGTTTGAAACACATACCTCCAGATTCAGGAACAGTTTCTTCCCAGCTGTTTGCAGGCAAATGAATGGTCCTCTTATCAGCTAGAATGTTAGTCCTGATGTCTATCTACTTTATTGGAGACCTTTGAACTTTGTTTAATCGGACTTTATCGGACGTCAATGTTATGCCCTTTATCCTTGCACGGTGGGTGGCTTGATTGTATTCATGAATAATTTTTTTACTGCATACCATGCAAACAAAAGCTTTTAGTTAGTTAGTTTAGTTTAGAGATACAGTGTGGAAACAGGCCCTTTGGCCCACCGAGTTCGCACCAACCAGCGATCCCTGCACATTCCAATATCCTACACATACTAGGGACAATTACACTTGTACCAAGCCAATTGACCTACAAACCTGTACGTGTTTGGAGTGTGGGAGGAAACCGAGGATCTCAGAGAAAACCCATGCGGTCACGGGGAGAACGTACAAATTCCGTACAGTCAGCACCTGTAGTCAGGATTGAACCCGGATCTCCGGTGCTGCAAGGCAGCAACTCTACTGCTGCCCAATCTTGCATCCCTTTTCACTGTATCTCGGTACACGTGACATTAATAAATAAAATAAACTAAACTAAACTGCACTAATTAAACTGAACTAATTAAACCAAACTAACTAACTATCTTGTTCAGAATTATAAAGGATTTTTTTCACCTCGGTATGTAGTAGTTGTTGTCTATTTTTGTTAGGTACTAATGACCTGACTGCATGCTGCAGCATCGCTCTCATCATCCTTGCTAACTCTGGTGGAGTTCATAAGGCCTGTCCCACTTAGGCGACTTTTTAAGCGACTGCAGGGGACTATGCAGTCGCCACATGGTCGCCACGTGTCCGTGGGTAGTTGCCGGGGAGTCGCCTTCATGGTCGCGAGGAGTTCCCGCATTCTGGGAACTAGTCGTCGCAAATTTTTTATGCATAATGCTCTCCACAAATTTTCAACATGTTGAAAAATTGCGGCGACTAGAATGAAGCCGCCTGGAGAGACTAGCGAGAATTCCCGTGCCGTAGGTGGGTCGCCAGGTGGCCCTAGTCGGTTGCCAGGAGGTCGAAGTTCTTGGACGTTCTCGTAGGTTGATTGGCTCATTGGGAAAAAAAAGGTTTGCAGTAGTTTTCAGAAGTCAGAACCAAGGATAAACGACTTGTAATGTAAATGTCGGCGAGTTTAACAGGGCATGTATCTCTGGCTTCCTAAATTTAGTCTCCTACTCCCCCTTCTCCCCTCTCCCCCTCCTCTTTAAAAGGACTTACTGTACACTGTGCTTTCGCCATCTTAATGACAGCACGACCTTCATCGCGGTGTGTGTCTGTATCACTTGGCTTTGCACCGTGTGAATTTTTTAGACAGCGCTCCCCACGCTTGCCCTGTCCCCTTCCTGCATAACAGGCTGGTGCAGGAAGCGCGATTTGTGGTGTGTTGTTCCACTCTGACAGTCGCCGTTCCTGTTGCCACTTTTTCAGGTGGCTGCCGGCAACATGATAGTCGCCGGCAGTCTACTGAAAAATCGCCAAAGTGGGACAGGCCCATTAGTCAGCTTTAAAGCATACGGAGTGAAGTGTGAGTGTCATTGGTGTATGCTGAAGACCAGCCAATTGGTCTTCACAAGTGTTTATAAAATTAGCCTCAAAGATACCTCCCCTCCCAAAATATATTCCATTGTGTGGGGTTAATCCAGCAGTCCAGGATTCTATACCAGCAAAAAAAATAAGGGTTAATGTCCCAATGCAGGATCTCAACCCAAAACGCCAACTATCCCTTTGCTTCCACACATACAGCTCGAGTCATTGAGTTCCTTCAATACTTTGGCATTTGCTCCAGATTCCTGCATTTACTGGGTTTGATGCAATCACAGGCAGCAGCAGGCGAAAACTAGTAATGAACAGATTGAACAACTGAGCTATGATTGCCTAATGTTTACTTGCAGCAAGCAATATATTTTCCCAGGGGCAAGGACTCAGAAAATCCACCAAATAATCTAACTTAAGCATCTTCAAAGCCTGGATCATACCTTAATCTTCTTTCCTTCCAATAAATGTAATCTTAACTCAGTGAGAATTTCTTCATGACCCGGAGCTCAAAATCACAAATAATTTGGTATCCTGTGTTTTGGGGACTGCATTTACTGTCCATCTGCTTTGCTAGCTTCCCAGGCGCATGGACACTAGGTGAAGTGGGTGCAGGTGGGGCTTGGGATTGCATCCAGCATACAAGTTCAGTGCCAACATTCAATTTAGGTTAAATACATAAACGGATTGCACTACAATCTTGCACCATTATACTGTTTTGAAGATATCATTGTATTTATTGCTGCCGTTATCGTAACTGTATAGAGTCATGGAGTCATGTAGCACAGAAACAGGCCCTTTGGCCCAACTCATCAATGCCGACCATGATGTTCATTCCATATATCCATCACCCTCTGTGTGAAAAAGTTGCCTCTTAGGTTTATATTTTAGCTTTCAAAGTCAAAGTCAAAGTATCCTTTATTGTCATTCAGACCTTTCGATCTGAACGAAATTCCGTTGCCTTGCAGTCACACATATAATAAAAATAACAAACACACAATTCACCAGGCACCTCCTCACTGTGATGGAAGGCAAAAGTCTTAAAGTCTTTGTCTATTCCCTCCTTGTTCTCCCTCTGCGCTGAGGCGATCCAGGCCTCCGATGATGTGACCCCACCGGGTGATGGTAAGCAAGTCCCGCGGCTCAACCGTGCTCCGCGAACGGGCCAGTTCAAACTCAGCACCCCGGGGCGGTCGAAGCTGCCGAAGCTGCCGCCCTCCAGTCCAGCGGACGAAGCTGTTGTTGCGGGAGCTCCGGTAAAACAGGTCACCGACCTGGGACCTGCGAGCTCCTGACGATGTCGTCCACTGGGCCCGTAGCCGAGCCTCCGAAGTCGGGCCGCCGCCTCCGAATGCCTCCCCTCTCACATAAACCCCTGTTCTTGATTCTCCTGCCTTGGGAAAACAATTCTGTGTATCATCCTATCTGTTCTCCTCATCATTTTATTCACCTCTGTAAGATCACCACAGCCTTCTGCACTCTAAAGAATAAAGTTCACAACCTGCCCAATCTCGACATAGCTTCGGCTATTGAGTCCTGGCAATATCCTGGCAATGTCTGGTGAGGCAATATTCGAAATATGTAAATAACATTCCAACTTATTTTCTCATTATCATGACTGATGAAGACCAATGTGTCAAAAGCCTTCTTCTCCACCCTTTGATGCCACATTTAGGCAATTGTGTACTTGTACTCCTAGATCCTGCTGCTCGACAACACTCTCCAGGGCTGTACCATTCGCTGTGAATGCTAAACCCTGGTTTGTCTTCCTCAAAATGCAATGCCTCACACTTATTTGCATTAAACTCCATTCTTCGGTAGACAAAAATGCTGCGGGTGAGGCAGCATCTATGGAGCGAAGGAAAAAGGCAACGTTTCAAGCCGAAACCCTTCTTCAGACCGTTCTTCAGCCATTCTTAGGCTCACTTGCGCAGCTGATCAAAATACCTCTGTAATCCCTGATGACCATTTTCACTGTCTATGTTTCTTTTAGAGATACAATGCGAAAACAGGCCCTTCGGCTCACCGAGTCTGCACAGACCAGCAATCCCCACACATCAACACTATCCTACACACACATTAGGGACACTTTACATTTATACCAAGCCAATTAACCTGTACTTCTTTGGAGTGTGGGAGGAAAGCGAATACCCATGCGATCACGGGGAGAATGTACAAACTCCGTACAGACAGCACCCGTATTCGGGATCGAACCTGGGTCTCTGGCGCTGCAAGCTCTGTAAGGCAGCAACTCTGCCGCTGCGCCACCGTGCCACGCTAAAACCACCTGTTTCAATGTGTTATGTATACTCTTTACTCTATGAGCTTCATGTAAACAAAGAATTTAATTTCACCCGAGTGTATTGGACAATATGCTAATCTATTCAGGGGTGCTGAGCTCTGAATAGATAAGCTAGTAAGTGCTGATAGCTAGAGTTGTAATAACCAGTGACACCTTGACAAATCCAGCACTTTAAATGTTAAGGAGGTAATGAGATGATCATGATAGGTCTTAAGTTGAAATACCAATTTTATCTGTGCTCAGTGCCAGACACCGTAATAATGAATGTTATTTGCTGTCAAAATGTTTCTGTGAAGTTGACGGACACGCACCCTTTCATTGTCATACTGCTGGAGGAAGGTGCCAAGAATGAGTTTCAAGGATGTTTTCATTAGTAAAGCACAAATTTAATACTTATTTCCATCCATCATCCAAAGTAATATGCTGCATTATGGGAATCAGATGAATAGGAAAGAAGGGAAAGAAAGATTTAATAGGAACCTGAGGAGCAACTTCACACAGAGGGTGGTAGGTATATAGTCCGAGCTGCGAGAAGAGGCAGATCAGGCAGATACTATACCAATTTTTAAAAGACATTTGGACGGGTACATGGATGGAAAAGTTTAGAGAGGTATGGGACAGACATGGCAAGTGGGACAAGCATCATGGGACATTTTGTTCGGCATGGGCTTGTTAGGCCTGTTGTGCATTGTGTGACCCTATGAGTCATAGAGTCACAGAGTAACACAGCGTGGAAACAGGCCCTTGGACCAACTTGCCCACACCGACCAACATGCCCCAACTACACTAGTCCACCTGCCTGCGTTTAGCCCATATCACACCAAACCTGTCCTATCCATGTACCTGCCTCAATAACTGTACCTCCTCTGGCAGCTTGTTCCATCCACCCACCACCCTTTGTGTGAATTACTCTATTAATCAAGAAAGCACAGGAGCACCGACTGAATCAGCACGACAGAGTACTTGAGGCAAAAACAGAAAGTTGCTCGAAATACTCAGCCGTCAACCAGAATTGGTGGAGAGAGAAAAAAACAATTTCAGATTGTTGCCCTTTCTGAACCAAAGTGGAAAGTTGTTCCCTGAAGTCATTGAATTTATGTTACATTTTGATGGCTGTAAAGTAGCTGGTCATTGGGACTCTGGTCTCTGCCACAGAAGGTAGTTGAGGCCAGTTCATTTGCCATATTTAAGAGGGAGTTAGATGTGGCCCTTGTGGCTAAAGGGATCAGGGGGTATGGAGAGTTGGATGATCAGCCATGATCATATTGAATGGCGGTGCAGGCACGAAGGGCCGAATGACCTACTCCCTGCACCTATTTTCTATGTTTCTATGACATTGGGCTTTATTGGAACTTATAAGGGGACTAGGGACAGAGCAGTCAGATGGGAAATGGATGGAGAATTAAAGTTACAGGCTGCTAGAAATTCAGAGTTGCTCTTGTGAACAGAATGCCGGAGTTTCACAAAACAGCCATTTAATCAGTGTTTGGTTTCTCCATCGTGGAGATGCAATATTGTCACCACTAAAAGTAATCACTTCTATCCGTATCTCTTCCAGTGCATCAACGTGATTAGCAAGCCTTCACTACTTCTTCAGCCAGCACCACTCACATTTGTGCCTTTCAGTCCCTCACAGGCATTCATTTGTTCTCTCCACCCCTTCCTTTTTCTGCAATTAAAATATCTTTGACTTTCAGCATTTCCTCTTCCTGATAGAAAGTCTTTAATCTTTTATCTCCGTGGATGCTGCCCAACTGTTGACTATTTCCAGCAATTATTATTTTTTCCCAATTTCAAGTATCTTATATTTCTGCTGTTTAATGAGTGAGAATATTTGGCTTGGTGCACCCCCTAGAGGCCCGGAAGACAACTACCTCACTTTATTCCTGAATGATGGAAACACTGAGAAGGAATAGAAAGAAAGAATACATTGGAATATCAGAACAATAATAATCTTTGATTACATTTCACTTTTAATGGGCGGCACAGTGGCACAGCTGGGTAGAGCTGCTGCCTCACCTGGATTTGATTCTGACCTTGGGTGCCCTCTGTGTGAAGTTTGAAAGTCTCCCTGTGAGCGCATGGGTTTACTCAGGGTGCTCCCGTTTCCTCCAACATCCCAAAGACATGTGATTTGTAGTTTAATTGCGCTCTATACATTGCCCCTAATTTTTGGAGCAGGTGAGAAAGTGGGATATATAGAACTAGAGGTGGGTAACGTGGTCGGTGTGGTACTCGTGGGCCGAAGGCCTGTTTCCACGCTGTATCTCTAAACTGAACTGAATTGCAGCAAATCGCTCCACATTTCTGTCTAGCAAATTTAACGTGTTGGAAATCTGGCTCCAACAAAAAAAGCTGGCCAAAAAGATTGATTTTAAGGAGTTTCTAAAAGAACAAAATAGAGCACCAACATGATTATTTGAAGAAGTCTGAAAGTCGAAGAAGTTGTCTTGACCCAAAACGTCGCAATTCCTTCTCTCCATAGATGCTGCCTCACCCGCTGAGCTCCAACATTTGTTGTCTACCGATTTATTGAAGGCCGATTAATCTGATAGTAATTTACAATTAAATATACTATCAGTTCAAGAGCAAAGTAGACGCCCACAGATTGAGATGGCATCAGTGATTCGGGAATTGAGTTAAGATGGAAACTAAAAAGAATGTCCTTTTTTCATTGCGTGGGTTGGACCACACAGATAGCTCACTGCAGCTCCTTTGGGAACTGCTAGGTTGTTTGCAGTGCATATGCAGTGGGTTCCGGGCTTCCAGGCTCATACACTCCATGGCAGTTCATTATACTGAGTTGAGTGCGTAGATATATTTTATACCTGCTCATCAGTTTACATGGCTGGCTTGTCCAGCATGGTCTCACTCACCTGAATGAGGTGCTAACAACACAGGTGAATTAATTTGTCCTTCTGTTGATTAATTGTAATTGATATTGTTTTTTCAATACAGGTGCACAACCTTTTATCCGAAAGCCTTGGTACCAGATACTTTTCGTAATTCGGAAATTTTCGGCTTTCGGATTGGAAGATTTTTAGCATAGATTTTAACGGCTGGCTCAGTGGCAGAGTGCTCGGCTCATATCCGCAAGGTCGCGAGTTTGCGCCTCGATCCCGGCAGTTACTCGATCGCGAGTTTGAGTCTTCAATGTAGTTTTTTCTTGCAGAATAAATGTCTGTATGAAATTCAGTGTGTTGAATGAATTCCTGAATTTGTAAATGTGACCACAGCATTGAATCACCTCTCGCACTCATGTCACCCTAGCGGGGCTACATGCCCTTAGGCGGCCTAGCTCGGGGTTCTTGAATTCCCGAGCTAGGTCGCGAGTTTGCGCCTCGATCCTGGCAGTTACTCGATCGCGAGTTTGAGTCTTCAATGTAGTTTTTTCTTGCAGAATAATGTCTGTATGAAATGCAGTGTAGGAGAGTGTACTGACTGTGTGGGCAGACTTTGGAAGTGATTGCCCACCAGTCTAAAAAGTCGCTGTGTCTCCCTGTCCCTGGGAGCAGGGGCGATCAAACAGCACAATACCCCCCTCCCCCTCCAACTCCAGAGGAATCCGCTCCCGAGGGCCTATACGGCGACAAGTGGCAGTTTGCCCACAGCCCGAGCTACGCCCCCTCATCCGCCACCCCAAGAACAAGACGTACCTTGCACACCATCAGCTTCTGCCCCTACGTGTTCCTCTGGAGTTGGAAAGGGGCTGGGCTGGAGTTGCTGATCTGGGATCTCTGTGCGTGCAGTGGGCCTGGGGGTCGGTGTCCCGATGAGGGGGCGCAGCTCGGGCTGTGGGCGAACTGCCACTTGTCGCCTGTAGCGGCTCCATCGGGGAGCGGCTTCTGGTGGTCCTGACGTTTCCGGCCAGTTTGCAGTTTTCCTCTGGAGTTGGAACGGGGCTGGGCTGCTGCTGGCTGTGGGTCTCTGGGATCTCCGTGCTTGCAGTGGGCCTGGGGGGTCGGTTGTCCCGTTGGTCCTGACGTCTCCGGTGACTGGCACTGACCTGCTGGCATCGCCGACGTGAAGACAGTGCAAAGCCCCCGCGCCGGTGCAATGGCGGGGAGCTGAAGAGGGGAGGGAAGGGGTTCACACACATGGCCGGGAAGCAGAGGGGTGTAGGTGGGGTGAAACTGAAGGAGCGACAATCTGCTGCTGCCTGCCCGCTGAGTTAAAAAGTTCCCACGGTAGACTCACGATATACAGTGTTTCGTGAGTCTTGCGTGGGAACTTTTTAACTCAGCGGGGCAGGCAGCAGCATATTGTCAATTATTAACCCTCCCGTGCAATATACCCTCATCTTCTCTTTTATGAATGGGGATTTAGTTCCCTTTCTTCGAGGACCGACCGAGGTTCCGCTGTCACCCTCTGCGGGCCGCCCTCGGTGAACGTTTTCAAGGACCTTTCTTCAAGGACCGAAAACATGTCCGCTATTCGGAGGTTTTCGTTATTTGGATCTTCGGATAAAAGGTTGTGCACCTGTATATATATATATAATAGGAATGTAATTTAAAATTAATTTATCTTTAATGTTGTTAAATTTTGTATTCATTAGTTTGCATTATTTAACAAAGCTTTAAGTGTGGTCTTATAGATGGGGACATGTTTTCATGCCTGCAGTCCAGTCACATTGGCAGAGCAGCTGTTTGGCAGGAGACACAAAAAACTGCAGAGACCCAAAGTAATGGAGGAACTCAAAAGGGTCAAACATTATTTGTGAAGGACATGGACTGACCAGGTCTCCTTTGACAGACCGCACTGTAAACAATATATTAAATGAGAGAGAAAAATAAAGTTCAGTGTGTGTGTATATATACACATACTCACAAATACACACATATATATATCTATATCTATATATCTATATCGATATATATATATATACTAGATCGTGCAGACCCGTTGGGTCTGTTCCCCCAATGTGCGGTTGTGGGGGGGGGGAGGCGGCATGCAGCATCACACACTAACTATCCCTCCCCCCGCACCCTCCCCCCGCACTCACACTAATTGCCCCCCTTGATATTATATTAATATTATTAATTTGCTCCTTTTACCCCATAACCACCCTAACTACTGACGCATAGCCCCCAACTTGCAGTCACATCTAGAGGGGGGGGGGGGGATAGAGAGTGAGGGCAGAGAGAGAAGGGCAGAGACAGAGAGAGAGACAGAGACACAGAGAGAGGGGCAAGAGGGATGGGGGTGGTGAGGAGGAGAAGAGGGAGGGTGGGTGAGGGGGAAAGGTGGGGGAGGAGGGAGGAAAGAGAGAGGGTGAGAGTGAGGGGGAGAGAGAGGGGGTGCTGAGAGGGGGGGAGGGGGATGGAGGGGGAGGGGAGGGGGGGAGGGTGAAGGGAAGAGGGGGGAGGGGGGAGGAGAGAGGGGGAGGAGAGAGGGGGAGGAGAGAGGGGGAGAGAGGGGGGGGGGCGAGAGGGGGGGAGAGGAGGGGGAGAGGAGGGGGGGAGAGGAGGGGGCGAGGACGAGGAGGGGGGGAGGGGGGAGAGGAGAGGGGGGAGAGGAGAGGGGGAGAGGATGAGGGGGGAGAGGAGAGGGGGGGAGAGGAGAGGGGGGGAGAGGGAGGAGAGGGGGGGGGAGGAGGGGGGGGAGAGGAGGGGGGAGAGGCGAGGGGGGAGAGCGAGAGGGGAGGGGGAGAGGGGAGGGGGGAGGAGGGGGGGAGACGAGGAGGTCGGGAGAGGAGGGGGGGAGAGAGGATGAGGAGAGAGAGGAGAGGGAGGGGGGGAGAGAGGAGAGGGAGGGGGGGAGAGGGGAGAGGAGAGAGGGGGGGGGAGGAGGGGGGGGGGGGGAGGAGGGAAGAGAGAGGGGGGGGGGGGGGGAGAGAGTGCCTTTTTACTTCAACCCAAACCCAAACAACCATTTGCAGGCAGAGCTTTTTTACTTCAAACTAACTATATTTTCATTTTCAAACCAAATTAAGGGTACTCACAGTGCTGTAGACATTTGTTCAGTCTCATTCAGAGCTCAGTGACAGAGACTAATTGACAGAGCTCCATCTTGCATACTAATTGAGGCACACCACTTCCTGGTTTTATAGTCCCTCCCTCCCCCCTGCTGCCAGTGGGGGCAGCAGAGAGAATGGGGAATTTTGCAAAAGCATTAATATCTCTGTCATTTTTCATCGACGGGAAATATCCTCGGCACACATGCGGCGGAGGGGAGCTCTGAGCGAGGTGGCTAAAAATGATGGCCGTAGGTGGCGGTGTTCTCTTGGAAATCGCAGCACTGATGGCCAAAACCGGTCAAGAACAGACTTTTAGTAATATAGATAGATATAGATAGATACATACACACGCATGCACACAAACGTACAAACAAAAAACAAACATTAATATACGTAGTTCAGAGCTTATTTGAGGTTGTAGTGTTTAATAGCCTGATGGCTGTAGAGAAGAAGCTGTTACTGAACCTGGATGTTACAGTTTTCAGGCTCCTGTACCTTCTTCCCAATGTCAGTGGTGAAATGAGTGTGTGGCCAGGATGGTATGGATCTCTGATGATGCTGGCTGCCTTTTTGAGGCAGCGATTCCGGTAAATCCATTCGATGGTGGGTGGGGAGGTCAGAGCCGGTGATGGACTGGGCAGTGTTCACAACTTTTTGCAGTCTTCTTCGCTCCTGGGCATTCAAGTTGCCGAACCAGGCCATGATGCAACCAGTCAATATGCTCTCTACTGTACACCTGTAGAAGTTCAAGAGAATCCTCTCCGACATACTGAATCTCCGTAATCTTCGTAAACTTCTCAGGAAGTCGAGGCGTTGATGTGGTTTATTTATAATTGCATCAGTGCTGGGTCCAGGAAAGATCTTTGGAAATATGCACGCCTAGGAATTTAAAGTTTTTGACTCTCTCCACCATCGTCCCGTTGATATAAACAGGATTGTAGGTCCTCATCCTTCCTCTTCCAACGTCCACAATCAGTTCGTTGATGTTACTGACATTGATCGATCTCATTTCTTTACTCTGATTCACCATCTGTAATTCGTTCAACAGCAGTGGTGTCATCGGTGAACTTGAAGATGGAGTTTGCACTTTATTCGGCTATACAGTTGTAAGTATAGAGTGAGTAGAGCAGGGGCTGAGCACACAACTTTTAAGTGCTCCCTTGAAGTCTAAACATCCCTCAACAATATGGATATGTTCCATACAGTCCAGGTCTCTTTTGAGCCTGACGGCTTCTTCAGCACCTCCTCTTGTCTACTTGCAATCGATCTTGTATCTTTGGTCATCAGTGGATGCCTTTTTTAGCCCTTACCCACCACCATCCCACCTATTTAAATGTATCTATTCTGTAATCTTCCAATGCAGTCCCTTGGCATTAGAAGGAATTGCTTCCACTCCATTTATGTGGCTTCTGAAATAACTAATGTCTAATGTGGGGTTTGGAGCTGGGATGAATCAGCTGGAGTTTGATGGAGTGGTGGGGTGCAATGTTATTTGGATTATTGCAAACTCATTTCACTTTGTCTCCAGCTGTCTGATAATGTAACTACACTTAATCCTCTCAGCCACCCTCTTTTTGCTTAATTTTGTCTGGAAATTGGATCTCCCTCTTCTGTTGATATGCTGAACATAACACAAAGTGCTGGAACTCAGCATGTCAGGCAGCATCTGGGGACAGAATGGACAGACAATGTTTTGAGTTGGGTGACTTCAGGCTGACTTACTAAAGGGCCTGTCCCACTTACGTGTCCTTGGCACGCAAATTACGCGACCTAGTGGTCGCATTGAGCCGCGACGGTCCCGCGAAGGTCGGGCGCGATTTCATGCGTACGCACAGCCGTCTGGAGTGCGTGAAGTCATTTGAAGATGGACACAAAGCTGGAGTAACTCAGCGGGACCGGCAGCATCTCTAGAGAGAAGGAATGGGTGACATTTCGTGTCGAGACTCTTCTTCAGTCTGAATAGAAGGGTCTTGACCCGAAACGTCACCCATTCCTTCTCTCCAGAGTTGCTGCCAGTCCCGCTGAGTTACTCCTGCATTTTGTGTCTATCTTCAATTTTCTTGGCCCCGCTCTGGGAGTAGAAGTGGGGGCAGATCCGGACCGCAACGGCTGTGAGCCCCAGGCCAAGTTCAGCGATCGTTTGCCTGCTTCTGCTGCTGTTGAAGGTGAGACGTTGCGTCGCGCCAGGGTCTTGGGTCTGTCCCACTTTGGCCGTCAGTTACGCGACAGGCCGTTGGCTCGTGAAGATTTTGTTCACTACAAATACTTCGGAGCCCCGTGCGATGTCGCGCACAACTACATACCCCTCTGCGCTTGTAAGTGGGACCGGACCTGCGTGGCCATACAATGCCCGTGCGCCTCAACACGACCACAAGGTCGCATAATTTGCGTGCCAAGGACATATAAGTGGGACAGGCCCTTTAGTTGCCTGTCACGCTGAGTTACTCCAGCATTTTGGTCTTACTGAGTTCCTCCACCAGTTTGTGTTTTACTCAACATTCCAGCATCTGCCGTTTCTTGTGACTCCATTGTACATAACACGTTAGGTGTGCTCAGAAAACATTGATGTGGTTTTCATCCTGAATCATGTCCAGAAACATTAACTGCCTGATTCTCAAAGGAGGCATTTCCATGTGGTCACAGGGACTGGGCTGTGACCACACTGACCACTGGCAAGAACAGAGCAGGCAACCACAGAGCAGGCAACCACAGAGCGGCAAAATAGATTTTCACAGAAGTGCGGAATGACAGTCGGGTAGGAGGAGGTGATGGTGGTGAGGGTATGGGAATGGTGTGGGGGAAAGTGATGCAGAAATGTCCTGTGTATCTTTTCTCTGCACCACATAATGGTCTGACATGAGAGAGCGCTTGAAATCATAGTCACAGAGTCGTTCAGTACAGAAACAAACCCTTCAGCCTAACTCGTCCATGCCAATCAAGATGCCCACCTACACTGGTCGCATATGCCCGCATTACATTTGCTTGTGTTAACTTTCATATTACTTCTCAGACATTTCTGTCACCTTCACCCACATGATCCCTCCACCAGTCTCATCTTTCCATCCCCACTACATACTGCCTTCACAAAGACCCCTTCCTCCACAACTCCTTGGTTCAATCATCGCTTCCCTCCAAAACCATCCCCTCCGCTGGCACTTCCCCCAGCAACAACAGGAGATGTACCACCTGTCCCTATATCCCCTCCCTCGCCTCCATCCATGGACCCCAGCCGTCCTTCCAGGTGAGACAGAGGTTGACATGCACCTTGTCTAACCTCATCTACTAAATCTGGTGTTCCCGACGTGGCCTCTGGTGCATTGTCAAGATCAAGCATAGATTCGGTGAACATTCTGCCCAACGCTAATGCTTAGTTCACCAAACCTTGCTGGATCTCCCAGTTACTAACCATTTGAACTCTTCTTCCCATTCCCATACTGTACCTTCGCCTCGACCCGAAACGTCACCCATTCCTTCTCGCCAGAGTTGCTGCCTGTCCCGCTAAGTTACTCCAGTTTTTTGTGTCTATCTCCCATACTGTCCTTTCTGTCCTGGGCCTCCTTTATTGCCACACAAACTGAAGGAAACAACACCTGATATTCCACTTGGGTAGCTTACCGTCCAATGGTATGAATATTGAAATCTCCCACTCTCCCATCTTCCTCTATATACCCCCCTTCTCCCCCCCACCCCATGCCCCACCTAGACTTGCACATTTCTCCCCTCCACATTCATTCCCCTAGATTCACAATTCATAACTCTTCAATCCTCACCACTGTTTGTCTTTGTATCTCTGGCCTTTGTCCAACCATCTGCCTATCAATAAACCTTACTCACCTGTATTGCCTGCCAGGTCTCTCCTCTAGCTTTCCCCCCCTTCCCCCCCCCCCCCTCAAAAATCAGTCTGAAGAAGGATCCATCAACCATTCATGGTCTCCAGACATGCTGCCTGACCCGCTGACTGTGTGCCTTTTTGTGTGCACTGCTCTAATTAGCCTGACATGCTTATTATGACCTGCCTGCCAATACTACCATTGAAGGTGAGAAGAGATACATTCCCCAGAAATAGATAACTCTGGGAGATGGATGGTATGAAAGCAAAACTGCACTTAAGTGCTTTTCCTCTGTTTGAAAATCAGCAGTTTCGACCACCCCGGGCCGCGGCGTTTGAACTGGCCCGTCCCCGGAGCTCGGATTCAGCCGCGGGACTGACTTATTTACCATCACCCGGCAGGGTCACAACATCGGAAGCCTGGATCGCCTCAGCGCAGAGGGAGAACAAGGAGGGAAGAGACAAGGGCTTTCAGACTTTTGCCTTCCATCACAGTGAGGAGGTGCCTGGTAGACTCACTGTGGTGGATGTTAGATTTATGTTTATTGTGTGTTTTTGTTATTTTATTGTATGTATGACTGCAAGGCTCGAAATGTCGTTCAGACCGGAAGGTATGAATGACAATAAAGGATACTTTACTTACTTACTTTACTTATAGTACGTTGCAGAGCTCAACATAGGGTAAGGAGCAGTACTGATAAATACAAAAAACAATACACACTTTTGTCATTATATGTCATTCTATTATCATTATAAATCAAAATATGGTATCTTTTGTAACCATTGAATGAATATTGTCTATCAATCAATTAGATATTAGAATATAGTGTACAAAGGTGATTGCACATGGTAATTACTATATATGCCAGCATTTCCCATGAATAGCCAAGAGAGGATTTCTCTCCTTTAGTACCTCCTCTATCTGGATACCTACGAGCATACACATGGACATATTGGCTGCTGAATAAGCTTAATGATGTTTTTTTTTAATGCCTTCTGCACAGAATTGCTTTGAATACTAAGGAGCACACTAAAAGCTCTATTTGTATTAGTGTTTGTATGCATATGCTTTTGGTTTATGCGGGGTAAATCTAATCATTATGTTAGGCAGCTGCTGTGAAAAGTTTGATAAATGGAAAAGAAGAACTGTTTAAGAAAACCGTTTCCCTGCATTGTGTTGGCACTCAATTATACTTTTTGTTTTTGTTTTTGTGATCACAGAAACATTGCCTAGTTCTGCAGTTGCACTGACAGTGGCACTGTCAGCACTTCACAGTAGTACACCGCAAAACTGTCAACCAAATCAGCAGAATACAAGCGCACAATTAAAAACAGGGATCCAGGAGTTGCTGTCAGCAGATTATTACTCTTCTGTGTACTTGGTCATCTTTCTGCTGCAATCAGGGAAATTAGTGACCCGAGAAGAACCTCAAGAGCCAAAACATTCCAGTAATTAATCCATAACCTCACCACTGAATGTGTTTTGCTTTTCATGGTCTAATAGAGCGCTCTTGAAATTTAATTCCCGTCTCCCAAGTATATGTTGTTCATCATTTTTTATTTTAAAAAGTAAACACTATTCAGAATTAAATATGTGTATATATATATATATAAATATATATATATATATATACACAAAACAGAAACTATGCAATAAAACTCTTCTTGCATTCGCAGTGTCTCTACATTCAATAGAATCAAGCTCAGTAATGTTCGCATCTCGTGACACCAAATAATAAAACAACGCAGAGCCCCACACACTGATGCAGGCCTTAAATCAATGGAGCTGGATGGCAACTGATAGAGAGAGAGAGAGAGAGAGGCTGGTGAGTGAGTACAAAGAGCAAGACATCAGGAGAGAGCGGAGGCAGTGGGCCTGAATGGTAATGGACTTGGACTCACAGTGGACAGCGGTTTGTAAGTGCGACATCAGAGTTCATGATCGATACCAGTTGTAGACAGATGGCTGACAGGTGAGTACTTTGTGGATATTTTTCATTCTCTTTTCTCTGCTCTATAGGTTGTAGCCTGTAAAGGTAAGGAATGTCAGGGCAGCTCAGTGCCTTTTGCCATTTGGCAAATCAGGCACGGTCACCAATAATCCCACTGTCAGACACAACCGCATGTGCAGGGAGTGCCGACAGCTGCGTTATGTTGACTTCCAGGTTTCCCAGCTGGAGTGGCATTTCCTAATATATAGTTTGGTTTAGTTAGGTTTAGAGGTACAGCGCAGAAACAGGCCCCTTCGGCCCACCAAGTCCATGCCAACCAGCGATCCCACACTCTAACAGTATGCTACACACACTAGGGAAAATTAAAATGTTATCTAACCAGTTAGCCTTCTTCTTCTAGCGTATGGCGTGCACAGCCTAAAGTTGTAGGACAACTCGTTCTATTTGATCTTATTTGATTGTACACACCGGGTTGATTGCATTCGTCGAAACAGGGTGGACCACGTGAAGATTGCCTGGAAACCTGCCTGTCTTTGGAGTGTGGGAGGAAACTGGAGCACCCAAAGAAAACCCACACAGGTCACAGGGAGAATGTAAAACTCCGTACAGACAGCTCCCGTGGTCAGGATTGAACTTGGGTCCCTGGCTTGCAATGCAGCAACTCAACTGCTGCGTAACAGTGCCGCCTATATCTGGTGGATTTTCTGCCTCTAAAGACAGCTGCCATTTCCTTATTAGAAAATAGGTGCAGGAGTAGGCCATTTGGCCCTTCGAGCCTGTTCTGTCTTTATCCTTAACTGGTCCATATTTTATCCTAATGGGTCCATATTTCCCCCCTCTACTCTTTACCTTTTTAGATACTGTTAACACCCCTCTTTGTGGCACATCCACAAGGCAGGGGATATTATGGATAGTAAGCATAGGGTGCTGGTCACAGCTCTGCTTGAATGTGCACAGACAGACTTGCAGGACCAGGCCAGGAACCCAGAAATCCTCTGAACCGATCTTGTTCACCAACAAATGATTCCCTTTTTATTCTGGTGAAGGCAGGGGAATAGGGATAGGAGGGAGAGATAGATCAGCCATGATTGAATGGCGGAGCAGACTTGATGGGCCGAATGGCTTAAATCTGCTCCTATCACTTATGGCCTTATGACTGCAGCCAGTTCTGGGATTGTGGCTGAAATGTACAGGAGGGGAGGAAGAAGAATGAGAGACTAATAGTGATTAGGAGTTCAATTGCTGTAGGGACAAGCTAGCATTACTGTAGCAGTAGATGTGACTCCAAGATAATATATTGCCTGCAGTAAAATGTGCCTACCTGTAGCCCAGGTCAAAGATGCCCTCAAACACCTGTAGTGCAAACTGAAGTGGGAGGGTGAACATCTCAAGGTTCTGATCCTGACTGGAGCTAACAATATAGAAGGGAGGAGTTGTTCTGAGCAGATTTTAGGGAAATAGGAACCAAAAAGTATCAAATAAAAAATAGTAATATCAAGATTATTCCCTGTGCCACAATGCAGCTTGTAGTTCTGTGGCCTCACAATCCCAGAGTTTTCTTTCATAAATTCACGTTGATAAATAACTCCAATCAATGTTTTCTGCCCTTAGGTATTCTTAACTTGATCTTTATCTCAACCTGTCAAGTCAAGATAATTTGCCACCACTGTATTGATCTCTCAAATACAAAGGGAAAATATACAGTTATCAAAAAAACCCTTAACAGAATTAATGTACGGTAGGAACATGGGGTCCAAATCCATAAATGCCTAAAAGTGGCAACACATGTAGATAGAGAGGTGAAGAAGGCTGATGGTATTCTTGCTTTCATTGATTGGGGCATTGAGTATAAGAGTCAGGAAGGTATGATGCAACTTTACAGGACTTTGGTTAGGCTGCATTTGGAGTATTGAATACAGTTCTGTTCATCTCATTAAAGGAAGAAAGTGGAGTCTCTCGAAATGGTGAATAATAGATTTGCCTGAATTTTGCCTGGATTCAAGGGAATTGGAGGGGAAAAGGAAAGGTTGGGACAAACTGGGAGTGTTTCCTTGGAGCGTCTGAGGCTGAGGGGAGGCCTGATAGGTGTATATATAACTATGAGAAGCATAGATAGGGTAGACAGTCAGAACCTTTTTCCAAATGTGCAAATCTCAGAGACTAGAGGGCAAAGCTACAAGGTGATAGGAGCAAATTTTACTCATGCTCATACTCTTACTTTATTAGCCAAGTTTGTTTTGTAACATACGAGGAATTTGATTTGCCAAACAGTCATGCTAATAAAAAGCAACAGCACACACAAAATACATTTTAACGTAAACATCCACCACAGTGACTCCTCCGCATTCCTCACTGCAATGGAAGGCGAAAAAAAGTTCAATCGCTTCCTTCTTTATCCTCCAGTGGTTGAGGGCCTCTAACCTTCCGTTGATGGAACGATCTTACTCTCGTAGCCAGCGGCGGGTCTCCTCATCAGGGCGATCAAGCTCCTGCATCGGAGGAGGGGAGGGGATCTCAGCTCCCCTGCACCGGGCGATCTCCCTCGGGTCCGGGGCTGGTCGACATCATGCGGCTTTCAGAGCTTCTCGACTCGGTCTCTCCCGAGACTGTGAGCCCTTGATGTTAAAGTCCGCAGGTTGGAGCGTCGATCTGAGACAAGGAATCGACTCCGATGGTATGTCCACGCCATGCCTTGCGGTGGGGCTCAAAGTCAGTCCCGAGCAAGGCCTCCAGCTCCACGATGTTAGGCCGCAGACTGACCAGAGATACGATCTGGAAAACAATACAAGAGATTGAAAAAAAGTTAGGAGGGAATTAGATCAGCCATTGAATGGCAGATTGGACTTGATGGGCTGAATGGCCTAATTCTGCTCCTATCACATGATCTATGATCTTATGATATGCAGGCAGATGGGATCAGTTTAGCCTGGCACCACGTTCGGCACCGGCATTGTGGGCACAAGGACCTGTTCCTGTCCCATCAGTGTTCGATTTTCAACATTAATGGCTAACAATCTATTCCTTTATAAGGCACAACATCCCAATGGAAAAAGAGATCCTTCCATAGTCGGCAGTAGATATTAATGATAGTATTGAGTTAAAGGAAGTGACTGATATGGTTTCAGAAATGGCCAAAGGAATGGGAGCACTTTTGGTCTCAGCAAGGGAAGACCAAGAATTTTGTTAGAACCAAACAAAATCAGAATAAGAAAATAGATTTGTGAAAAATAAAATGTAAGACCCTCTATCTTAAGAAAAGGGCAGGTTTTTAAATATGGAGGGTGTTTGGTGCCTGGAACGTGCTGCCAGGAGGGCTGGTGCTGGAGGAAGATATAATAGTGCTTATTTTAAGACACTATATATGCTGGAAGTTGAGAGGTATGGACCATGTGTGGGCAAATAAGATTAGTTTATTTTGGCATAGATATTGTGGGCTGAGGAGCCTGTAACTTTTTTATGTCCTCTGTTCTAAATCATTTGTGAGGTAAAATATGTGTTTCTTGCACACAAAGATGAGGGAATTATATTAGCAAGAAATAAAAACGCCAGAGAAATGGAACAAATAGTTTGTGTTTGTTTTCACGAAAGCAGCCGACTGTTGTGGAAGTGAATACACTGAGCTTGTGTTCTCTGGAGTTCAGAAGAATGAGAGATGGTCTCATTAAAACATACAACATTCTTCTGGTTTCAACAAGGTCGAGGCAGGGAGAATATTGCCCCTGGGCCGGTTGAGGAGTCTACAACCAGGAGATACAGTCGTAAACTCATTCAGGATTGTGGAGAAATTGGGTAATGAATCTTTGGAATTCTCTACTTTAGAGGGCAATTTAGAGGCTCAATTTGAAATCAAAACTGATGGATTGAATATTATGGGAATGGGGGTAATATGATAAAGGATAGTGCTGGACAATTGTACTAAAGTGGAACATCAGAGATGTTCCCAGTGATTGGCAGAGTAGGCTCAAAGGGCAAATTGGCCTACTTCAATTAGTTCTTATCTTCATAATGATGAAGATTCATTTGGCATTAATTAAGGGGGAACAAACTTTAATGTTGGGCAGCATTCTACTCTCCAGTGGTATAAAGCCTCCATTATGCATCTCTGACCCACAATCCCTACCGCCATCTCCCAAGGCCAGCCAGGGCTTGTCACCAGTCTGATTCATGCAAGGCCATGTCACCAGTCTATCTCCTAATCATGAGTCCTCTCTCCCACCAGCAAAAGAGGAAAGATCTTTGTGCATAGAAAATATGTTAAACGCTGTTACGGGGTGGCATGGTGGCGCAGCAGTTGCTGCCTTACAGCGCTTGCAGTACCCGAGACTCAGGTTTTATCCCAACTACGGGTGCTGTCTGTATGGAGTTTGTACGTTCTCCCCCTGACCACATGGGTTTTCTCCCAGAAATAAGTCATCATTGATCAATGTCTGTGTAACCTTTCATCTTTGTCTTTCTCCAGAGTTATCTTTAAATTTATACTCTATGTTACTTAGTATTACCACTTTACCAATTTGTACAGCAAATAGGTGCCATTAATGCCAGTGGCCCTGATTAGTTTTATCACCCTCAATTGTTTACAACCCCCAATGATTATTTTAACTAAAGCAGCTGTGCTGTGGAACCTAAACATCATGATAAATCTATTCATTACTTCACTAACATCCTTATGGGCCTGTCCCACTTAGGCGACTTTTTAGGCGACTGCAGGAGACTATGCAGTCGCCACATGTTCGCGGGTGGTTGCCAGGGAGTCACCTTCATGGTCGCCAGGAGTTCCCGCATTCTGGGACCTAGTCACGGCCTCATTATGGTCACCACAAATTTGTCAACATGTTGAAAAATTAGCGGTGACTAGAATGAAGCCGCCATGGAGAGTAGAGAGAATTCATGTGCTGTAGGTGGATCGCCAGGAGGTCCTAGTGGGTTGCCAGAAGGTTAAAGGTTCGCTGAGGTTCTCGTAGGTTGTAGATTGGTGAATTTCATTGGCTCATTGGGGAAAAAAAGCTAAGCAGTAGTTTTCAGAACCAAGGATAATGTTAAATGTCCGCCGAGCTTCACAGCCGTGTATCTCTGGCTTCTTAACAGTTGTCTCTCCTCCTTCTCCACCCTCTCCCCCATTCTCCCCCCCCCCCCCCTTTTAAAGGACACCGTACACTGTGCATTAGCCTTCTTAATTACAGCGCCAACCTTCCTGTTCATTGCGGTGTGTGTCTGTATCACCTTGGCTTTGCAACGTGTTAATTTTTTAGACAGCGCTCCCCCCGCTTGCCCTGTCCCCCACCTGCATAATGGGCTGGTGATGGAAGCGATGTGTTTGTCTATGTAACACTCTGACAGTTGCTGTTCCAGTTGCTGGTTTTTCAGGCAACTGCCGGCAACTTGACAGTCCACTGAAAAATCGCTTAAGTGGGACAGGCCCATTAGGTTGCCTATGTTGGTCATTTTTTTCCACCATGCTTCCCCAGTATATAAACTCTTGGGTTAAACACATTATAAACTACTCATCTTCTGTATAATTTCTTAAAATTCAGACGACAGGCACCAAATGTCATTGCCTGCTGAGCTTCAACCTGCCCACAGTGTTGCAAAGGATGGACCTGATACCACTGCCATGTAATGTGACAGTCCGCTGGACATTGTCACATCATCTATCCTATGTGTAAACATTCTTCCAGACCAACAACTATGACCAAAAGTCCATCGGGCAGTGGTCACAACTGAACATGCAACATGTACCGCAGGAAAAAGACTTGATGGATCCCACGGGATGGTTCCCTAAGCAGTATGGCCATTCTGTCTGGTGAAATGCCTTATCAGCACAAAACAACGACAAGCATCAAGGCCTTATTTGGTCGGCAGTGAGAGGGGCCCTTCCAGTTAGATCTCTCCTGGAATATCAGAGTCTTGCTACCTTTACACACTATCCTCGGGACAACTACTATGGAGAGGAAACAGTTGTCACCTTTTCATAGAAAGTAGAGTTACAAAGAAGACCTGGAGTATGCAAGGGTCCTTGTCATGGTTCATCAAGAGCAGCAGCGTAACAGAGGACTCTCTGATTTCCGGGCTGTTCCCAGGTATAATCTTGGGGGTGGGCATCAATTTCCTGCTGGAAGACCACCATCTTGGTGACAGATGCTCTTTAGTCTGCCTGAAACTTGTTGGTCTCCCACCACAGCAAGATGTCCGTAAGGGAATTTTGCTGACCGCACTATACTGCTGCAAGACTACATGATGAGGGACAACCTGAAGCTTGTTGCAGCTGCGAAGGCTATGTGGGAGAGCAGTATAGACTAAGGTCCTTTCCATGCTAAACATTGAGGATCCAAATCTAGTGAGGACACCCCTGAAACAAAGGAAGGGATTTTACCACAGGGGGCCATATGAGTAGCAAGAGTAATGGTTGCAAACAATACCGAGTATCACAATATTGAGTGTATGGTCAATGAGAATGTCTGAAGAGTTTAGTTTAGTTTAGTTTGGAGATGGAGCAAGGAATCACCCATACACTAGTTTTATGTTATCCCAGTTTTGAATCCTCCACACTAGGGGGGATTTACAGAAGCCAAATAAATTTAAATTAAATTTCTTTATTTATATAGCACATTTTTAGTCAACTTGCATTGACCCCAAAGTGCTTCACATAATTACATTCACACACACAGGCAAAGGTGGGTGAAGTGTCTTGCCCAAGGACACACACAGACAAAGGTGGGTGAAGTGTCTTGCCCAAGGACACAACGACAGTATGCACTCCAAGCGGGATTCGAACCAGCTACCTTCCGGTTGCCAGCCGAACACTTAGCCCATTGTGCCATCTGTCGTCCCCGCCATCTGTCGTCCCAAAGTTTGTATGTCTTTGGAGTGTGGCAGCAAACTCGAGCACCCTGAGAAAACCCACACGGTCACAGGAAGAACGTACAAACTCCATACAGACATCATCCATAGTCAGGATTAAACATGGGTCTCTGGCACTGTAAGCAGCAACTCTACTGTTACACGGTTTTGCCACCCTAATCATGTACTCTTTATGTTTCATCTTCATGTAGTCTTGCAGCAGAATAGACCAGTCAGCAACATTCCAGCGTGGCATGGTGGCACGGCCATAGAGTTGCTGCCTTACTGTGCCAGAGACCCAGGTTCAATCCTGACTAAGGGTGCTACTCTGTACAGAGTTTGTACCTTCTTCCCCGTGACCTGCGTGGGTTTTCTCTGGGGTCTCCAGTTTCCTCCCACACGCCAAAGACGTACAGGGTTTGTTGGCTAATTGGCTTGGTATAATTGTAAATTATTCCTAGTGTGTGTAGGATAGTGTTAGTGTTCGGGGGATCGCTGGTCATTGTCGACTCGGTGGACCCATGCAGCTGGTTCCGTGTTGTATCTCTAGACAAAACAAAACCAAAAAAGTTATCTTACAAACATCTCACTGTGGTGAGAGACCAACCGGTTTTGGACAGACTAAAGATGATTTATTTTTGCAATGTTTTTGTTTTGTATATACTTTATTATTCTAAATAAAGTTTAATTTTGAACTTAAAGAAAAGGCTAATCATGATCACTTGGCATTATTCAGCCACTTTCAGGTAAGTAAATTCCGGATGCATGGAATTGGACTAAGCCTGGCACCAGCTGTGTGAGATGCCAGTACATTTGCTATTTTATTCCGTTGTTAGAGTCCAACGGTAGAGCCATTGGCTGGAATTACTCACCATTATGCTCAGCATTCTGTTCTCTGATTCTACGCCCGTCAGACATGTAAATTAAACAATGTCTGTGTCTGAGTCTGAAGAAGGGTTTCGGCCCGAAACGTCGCCTATTTCCTTCGCTCCATAGATGCTGCTGCACCCGCTGAGTTTCCCCAGCAATTTTGTGTACCTTCGATATTCCAGCATCTGCAGTTCCCTTTTGAACACCATGTAAATTAAACAGTTTGTTTTTAGTAGTAACATAGAAACATAGAAACATAGAAAGTAGGTGCGAGAGTAGACCACCAGGTCCGTCGAGCCCGCACCGCCATTCGCTCATGGCTGAACACTAAACAGACACACTTACCCACAAACAGTAGACACAAGACACAGAACACAAGACACTACCCTCCCCTTTATACCGCTATCACCCCTCTCCACCCCAAGAACCGCATGATCTCCTGGGGGAGGCAAAAAAACGGATAAAAACCCAGGTCCAATTCGTGAAAAAAATCCGGGAAATTCCTCTCCGACCCCAATCCAGGCGATCGACACTTGTCCAGGAGATCACTCAGGTCTTACTATACTAACCATACCTAGGTCCATATCCCTGCCCTCTCCCCGTAGCCCCTTATCCCCTTGGCAGCTAAAAAAACATCTATTTTAGACTTAAATATATTTAACGTTTCTGCTTCCACTGCTCCCTGGGGCAGTGAATTCCATAAATTAACCACCCTCTGGGTGAAGAAGTTCTTCCTCATCTCAGTTTTAAAAGAGCCCCCCCTTATTCTGCAACTATGTCCCCTAGTTCTAGTTTCCCCGATCATTGGGAACATCCTCGGTGCATCCACCCGATCAAGGCCCCTCACGATCTTATATGTTTCAATGAGATCGCCTCTCATTCTTCTAAACTCCAAAGAGTAGAGTTCCAGCTTACTTAACCTTTCCTCATATGTCAATCCCCTCATTGCAGGAATTAATCTTGTAAACCTTCGCTGCACTGCCTCCAGGGCTAGTACATCCTTTCTTAAGTATGGACCCCAGAACTGTACACAGTATTCCAAATGTGGTCTCACTAATACTGTGTACAGCTGCAGCAAGACCTCCGTGTTTTTATACTCAATCCCCCTAGCATTAAAGGCCAAAACTCCATTGGCCTTCCTGATTGCTTGCTGCACCTGCATACTGACTTTTAGGGATTCATGTACTAATATCCCTAGATCCCTTTGCGTTGCATTACAACGCAGCTCCTCCTCATTTAGAAAATAACTTGCCCTATCATTTTTTTTCCCAAAGTGAATGACTTCACATTTATTAGTATTAAATTTCATCTGCCAAGTTGTTGCCCACTCACCTAGCTTATCTATATCCTTTTGCAGACTCTTCCTATCCTCCTCATCCCCTACTTTTCCTCCCATTTTTGTAACGTCCGCAAATTTTGATATATTACACTTGGTTCCCTCCTCCAAATCATTTATATAAATTGTGAACAACTGGGGTCCCAGCACCGACCCTTGCGGAACCCCGCTAGTTACCGGTTGCCATCCCGAGTATGAACCATTTATCCCCACTCTCTGCTTCCTATTTGTTAGCCAATCCTCTACCCATGCTAATATATTACCCCCAATCCCATAATTTTTTATTTTTAGCAATAGTCTCTTATGTGGCACCTTGTCAAAAGCCTTTTGGAAGTCCAAGTATACCACATCCACCGGTTCCCCTTTATCCACCCGGGTTGTTACTTCCTCAAAGAATTCGAGCAGATTCGTTAAACAGGATTTCCCCTTCACAAAACCATGCTGGTTCTGTCCGATGAAGTCATGTTTATCCAAGTGCCCCGTTAGTGTTTCTTTAATAATTGTCTCTAACATTTTACCCACCACCGATGTTAGACTAACCGGTCTATAGTTACCCGCCTTCTGTTTACTTCCTTCTTTAAATATAGGTGTTACATTGGCCATTTTCCAATCCACTGGGACCGTTCCTGCCTCCAGGGAGTTTTGGAAAATTATCACCAATGCATCCACAATCCCCACCGCTATCTCCCTCAAGACCCTTGGATGTAATCCATCAGGCCCAGGGGATTTATCCTCCTTCAGTCTCATTAATTTCCCTAATACCACCTCCTTGGTGATCTTAATAGTATTTAGCTCCTCCATTCCTACCGCCCCCTGTTTATCCAGCGTTGGAATATTTTTTGTGTCTTCTATGGTGAAGACTGATACAAAATACTCGTTTAATGCCTTTGCCATTTCCATGTTCCCCACCAACAACTCTCCAGTCTCACCCTCCAATGGACCAACGTTCACCTTAGCCACCCTTTTTCTTTTTATATAGCTATAAAAACTCTTACTATTAGTTTTTATGTTGTTCGCTAAATTCCTTTCATAGTCTATTTTCCCCGTCTTAATTAATCTCTTAGTTATTTTTTGCTGACCTTTAAATGCTTCCCAATCCTCTACCCTCCCACTATCTCTGGCTACCTTATATGCCCTTGCCTTCAGCCGAATACTATCCTTTATAGTTTTACTGAGCCATGGCTGACTGTTCTTACCCTTACCCCTTTTTTTCTTCATAGGAATAAATTTTTCTTGAAGGTTATACAGTAGATCCTTAAACGTACACCACTGCTCATGTACCGTCTTATTCTTGAGTCTGCTATCCCAGTCAACTTTGATCAGCTCAGTCCTCATACCTTCATAATCCCCCTTATTTAGACTAAGCACCCTAGCCTGAGTTTCAACCTGCTCCCCTTCTATTTGAATATGGAATTCGACCATATTGTGGTCACTTGTTCCCAACGAGTCCCTAACTATGACATTTTTAATTAATCCTGCTTCATTACACAGGACCAGATCCAAGATTGCCTCCCCCCTTGTCGGTTCTGTGACATACTGTTCTAGGAACCCGTCTCTAATACATTCTATAAACTCTTCCTCTAGTCTACCCTGCCCAGTTTGGTTTGCCCAATTAATATGAAAATTGAAGTCCCCCATGATTACAGCAGTTCCCTTTTTACATGCGTCAACTATTTGCAGATTTATGTTCTGACTAACAGCGTCACAGCTATTTGGAGGTCTATAAATTACACCCACTAGTGTTTTCTTCCCCTTGTTATTCTCTATCTGTACCCAAGCTGTTTCACTATCCTGATCCTTCAACTGCAATATCCTTCCTCTCTATTGCCGTTATTCCCTCCCTTATTAAAAGGGCCACCCCTCCTCCCTTTCTTTCCTGTCTATCTTTTCTAATTGTCGAGTACCCCTCTATATTCAACTCCCAGTCCTGATCCCCTTGCAGCCATGTCTCCGTAATGGCCACGATATCATAACTATATATACTTAATTGCACCGTTAATTCATTTATCTTATTTCGAATACTCCGTGCATTTAGATAAAGCACTTTCAGATGATTTTTACTACCCTTCCTTTCCGTTTTTGCCCCTTTTACATCTAGAGCTTTATCTTCACACATTCTGGATCCTCCTGTCACATTTTGATTTTCCGCTTCCCTAGCCTCCCTAGATGAGCCCTCCAATCTATCCTTCCAAAGCACTGCTGTAATATCTTCCCTGACTAGCAATGCAACACCACCACCTCTTGCCCCTCCAATTCTATCACACCTGAAGCAACGAAATCCTGGAATATTTAGTTTCCAATCACAGCCCTCCTGCAACCATGTTTCACTGATCGCCACAACATCATACTTCCAGGTGTCTATCCAGACTCTAAGCTCATCCACCTTTCTTACAATGCTCCTAGCATTAAAATATGCACATTTAAGAAACCCCCCGTCTCTTCTTCTCTGTTTATTTCCTTTTTTTTCTTTCTCCTCTTGTGTCCGAGTGCTTCCCTTTTCTGCTTCCTGCCTCCCATTCGGTCTACTAGCTTTCTCTATTTGAGTCCCTCGCCCCAACCATTCTAGTTTAAAGTCTCCCCAGTGACCTTTGCAAATTTCCCCGCCAGGATGTTGGTCCCCCTCGGGTTCAAGTGCAACCCATCCTTTCTGTACAGGTCCCACCTTCCCCAAAAGAAGTCCCAATGATCCAGAAACTTGAATCCCTGCCCTCTGCACCAGTCTTTCAGCCACGCATTTATCCTCCACCTCGCTCCATTCTTACTCTCACTGCCGCGTGGTACAGGCAGTAATCCTGAGATTGTTACCTTTTTGGTCCTTTTCCTTAACTCTCCTCCCAACACCCTAAATCCTCCCTTCAAGACCTCTTCACTTTTTTTACCTATGTCATTGGTCAATCAACACATTATCAATTAATTTTATATGTTTTTAATTATTGAAGGAATGTTGAGACAGCGCATCACCACCTTTACTATTTTGTTACATATATTCTGAAATTCTAAGAATTTTTATTCCACATCTCAAATTTTACAAAAAATGATCTGTGAATTTTGTAAGGGGTACAGTGTAGATTGTTCTTTAAATAGTTAGCTAAAAGATTGTACCATGTTCCAGATTTGCTTTTATTAAGGCCTTGTACGGTGTAGCAAGGCTTCCTTATTTTTTCGACTCCATTTCTTTTGCAGTAAAGGCCTACATTTCATTTGCCTACCTAATTACTTCCTGTGTCTTCATATAAATGTCTTGTACGAGAAAATGCGGATCATTATGAACACCGATACTTCATTCATAAGACCCAAAGTGCTGGAGTAACTCGGCAGGTTAGGCAGCATCTCTGGAGGACATGGATTGGTAACGTTTTGGGTCAGGAAGTTCTTCAGAATTCATTAATGTCTGTCACTCTTCATAAGCAATCTATTTTCTCAATTGGCATCTGATGTAAAGGGATCCACTTTGAGTTATTCAGAAATGTCTCCTTGTATTGCTTCCGCTGTCTGTTTCACTGTAGGACTAGTCATTTCAACTATTCCAGCCCTATTTTGATGCAAGTGTCAAAAAGGACTTCAAACTTGCAGTGCTGAAAATAGCAAAATTGTCACGTTATAGCAACAGTGAAAAATTAATCCAATTTCTATCCCTTGTTTAATAATGAGCAATATTGTCTAGAATTTTTCTGTCTCAGTTAGTTGCCCACAGGCCAAAGTCTCATGATGTACCAATGTATTATATTATTTTGTGTACCAACAGCCATTTCGAATGAAATAAATGACACTGGGGCAAAATCTAAACAAAGCTCGTATTTGGAGGTGACGACACAAATGAGATCATGCTTAGGGCCATAACAAACAACACTATTCGTGCTTTGCAAAATCACGACTCAAACGTAAGTGCAAAACTGTGAATGTTGAGCATTTTAGCACAAGATGTGAGATATGTTTCCCCACAACAAATTGTAGTTCCTGCAATGCATTCGCTGGTGTTATTGCAGAAAATGTGAAAGAAATGAGCTGATTCTCAGTTCAACACATGTCACAGATGACTTATCTGCATTTACGTCTGTCACTGTGTGGCTGGAATAAGTTGCCTTCAAAGCCAGAGCAGTAATTTACTGCAGCCACTTCTTTGCTGATATGAAAGGTGTCAAACTAATGAATTGAAAAAAGAAATAATGCACAGAAGAAATAGTGGTGAAGGATGCATAAAACCAAAACAACATAAAACAATTTTCTTCATGATAAATCTATCTTTTCAAATCGAAATGCTTATTTCAGCAGTTCACTGCCAGATTCCTTTTTACTTATGCACAAGAGGCACTCTGTGAAAGTGAAAGTCAATGTGCGAAATAGTCAATTAACTTGAAAAACCTTGATAAACGGTTACTTCCTTTGGTTTTAACTAGATATAGCATTTCATTTTTCTCCTTCCTCACAAATATTACCAGCTGCAAACAAAAAATATTGTCAAGATCTTTAAGGCCTGATTTATGTCAATAAAAATGTTGCCACCTTGTATATTTATTGGTCATTTATATTTGCACTCTGTGATTTCAGTCTGTTTTCAAAATAATAGTGTCCTTGCCGTGGTTAGATGAAAGTGGTTTCTCTAAATCGACCAGCGTTTTCTCCAACTCAAAGAAGTGAATGTCCCCATTTCTGAGAAATCCGGATCCAGTTGTTCAGAAGCTCAGATGTTCAAAGGTTTGAACAAGCTGCAAAATTTTGGATCATATTCAACAATTTTTGACTTTTTCAACAAATGCAACTGAAAGCATATTTTTGGGAACAGCTCTGTCTAAGACCACAAAAAAATGTTGAGCATTGTGGATGTCGTCTTGCCCATCATATGGACGAGACTACTCACCATTGACTCAATCTACATTTCATGCTGCCTTGGGATAGCAGTAAACATATACAGTGGCTTGCAAAAGTTTTCATACCCCTTGAACTTTTCCACATTTTGTCACGTTACAACCACAAACGTAAATGTATTTTATTGGGATTTTATGTGATAGACCAACACAAAGTGGTGCATAATTGTGAAGTGGAAGGAAAATTATACATGGTTTTCAAATTATTTTACAAATAAAAAACTGAAAAGTGTGGCGTGCAAAAGTATTCAGCCCCCCTGAGTCAATACTTTGTAGAACCACCTTTTGCTGCAATTACAGCTGCAAGTCTTTTGGGGTATGTCTCTACCAGCTTTGCACATCTAGAGACTGACATTTTTGCCCATTCTTCGTTGCAAAATAGCTCAAGCTCAGTCAGATTGGATGGAGAGCGTCTGTGAACAGCAATTTTCAAGTCTTGCCAGAGATTCTCAATTGGATTTAGGTCTGGACTTTGACTGGGCTATTCTAACACATGAATATGCTTTGATCTAAACCATTCCATTGTAGATCTGGCTGTATGTTTAGGGTCGTTGTCCTGCTGGAAGGTGAACCTCCGCCCCAGTCTCAAGTCTTTTGCAGACTCTAACAGGGTTTCTTCCAAGATTGCCCTGTATTTGGCTCCATCCATCTTCCCATCAACTCTGACCAGCTTCCCTGTCCCTGCTGAAGAAAAGCATCCCCACAGCATGATGCTGCCACCACCATGTTTCACAGTGGAGATGGTGTGTTCAGGGTGATGTGCAGTGTTAGTTTTCCGCCACACATAGCGTTTTGCATTTAGGCCAAAAACTTCAATTTTGGTCTCATCTGACCAGAGCACCTTCCTCCACATGTTTCCTGTGTCCCCCACATGGCTTGTGGCAAACTGCAAATGGGACTTCTTATGGCTTTTTTTCAACAATGGCTTTCTTCTTGCCACTCTTCCATAAAGGCCCGATTTGTGGAGTGCACGACTAATAGTTGTCCTGTGGACAGATTCTCCCACCTGAGCTGTGGATCTCTGCAACTCCTCCAGAGTTACCATGGGCCTCTTGGCTGCTTCTCTGATCAATGCTCTCCTTGCCCGGCCTGTCAGTTTAGGTGGACGGCCATGTATTGGTAGGTTTGCAGTTGTGCCATACACTTTCCATTTTCGGATGATGGATTGAACAGTGCTCTGTGAGATGTTCAAAGCTTGGGATATTTTTTTATAACCTAACCCTGCTTTAAACTTCTCCACAACTTTATCCCTGACCTGTCTGGTGTGTTCCTTGGGCTTCATGATGCTGTTTGTTCACTAATGTTCTCTAACGAACCTCCGAGGCCTTCACAGAACAGCTGTATTTATACTGAGATTAGATTACACACAAGTGGACTCTATTTACTAATTAGGTGACTTCTGAAGGCAATTGGTTGCACTGGATTTTATTTCGGGGTATCAGAGTAAAGGGGGTTGAATACTTTTGCACGCCACACTTTTCAGTTTTTTATTTGTAAAAAAATTTGAAAACCATGTATCATTTTCCTTCCACTTCACAATTATGCACCACTTTGTGTTGGTCTCTCTGTGTCTCTCTCATATAATCCCACATAAAATCCCAATAGAATACATTTACGTTTGTGGTTGTAACGTGACAAAATGTGGAAAAGTTCAAGGGGTATGAAAACTTTTGCAAGCCACTGTATAATCAAGATTCTTTTTTACCCCAGTCATTCCCAGGACTTCCTGCTCCCATTGGGCAGAAGGTACAAAAGTTTGCAAACACGTGCGATCAGGCTCAGGAACAGCTTCTTCCCTTCTATTTGCAGGCTTTTGGATGGTCCTTCTGGAAGCCAGAGCACTGTCCAATCCACCTCTACTCCATTGTGGACATTGGACTTTGTCTATGGAACTGAATCGCTGCAATGCTGAGAACTATGTTCTGCACTCTGTATCTTCCCTTATCTATTGTACTTGAATCTGACATGATTTTATTCATGAAGTGTATCTGAGCTGTTTGGATAGCATGAAAAACAAAGCGTTTTGTGTATGCTGGGACACGTGAGAACAATAAACCTAATATAGAAACATAGAAAATAGGTGCAGGAGTAGGCCATTCGGCCCTTCGAAACTGCACCGCCATTCAATATGATCATGGCTGATCATCCAACTCAGTATCCCATCCCTGCCTTCTCTCCATACCCACTGATCCCCATAGCCACAAGGGCCACCTCAATCCTAAACCTCTACCAGTTCTGTTATAGGTAATTTCAGGATATAATTTTTTCCTTTACAAAGAGGATTCTGTAATTGAGTCATTTTGTTATTGAGAACAAAATTAGGTGAACAACATGGATATTATGGAGTAAAGCCAAGAAATAATTAATGATACAAATCACGATTTTGTTAACTTCCTCTCAGTTTAAAGATGTGCACCACTGACATTGGAAGACCTGATTGGGGAGTTTTAGAATTCACTGCTGGCTTCTTAACTCCAAAGTTCACAAAGTGTTCCTAAGCTGACAGGAGTGTTCTCAGCAATTTTGGTTGCTGCGTTAGTTATCCCATGAGTAGCTCCAAATGGACATCAGTGGCAACACTCCAACACCAGTGGCTTCACTACAGCTAATGAATGTCCACTCGCTGTTAGGAGGAAGGAATCCCAGGGCATAAAGTAAATTTTAGTCTGTCAGTGAAGAGTTTACTTCAAAAGAGTCTTCGGAAACACCTCACCCTTCCCTGGACCTCGTTGATGAACAATGTATTCACCTGCTGGCACGGCATCGGCTGGCATGGTGGCACAGCAGTAGAGTTGCTGCCTTACAGTCCTTGCAGCGCCGGAGACATGGGTTCGATCCTGATTACGGGTGCTGTCTGTACGGAATTTGTACATTCGCCCCGTGACCTGCGTGGGTTTTCTCCGAGATCTTCGGTTTCCTCCCACACTCCAAAGATGTACAGGTTTGTAGGTTGGCTTGGTATAAATGTAAAAAATGTCCCTAGTGTGTGTAGGGTAATGTTAATGTGTGGGGATCGCAGGTCAGCCCGGACCCGGTGGGCCGAAGGGCCTATTTCCATGCTCTATCTCTAAACAAAACTAAACTAAACTAAACTTAACCTTCCAAGGCTGTTAAATCTAGACTTTCTAACATTCCTTGGGAAAACCTTCAGCAATGCTCTTGTGCCTGGACTGCTCTTGCCGTGGAAGTCAGAGCACACAAAGTCAACGTCCCCACCACAGGATCTATTCCAGATGGCTGCAGAATGTCGCTCAATTTGCTGCACAGCACGGCATCAGAAATGTCACCCGGGCACTCTGTGCCAAGATTAGTTTATCTACTTTCATTCCTGTAAGGAACAGCTGGCGTATTAATCATCAGGATTTTTCAGCACTGCAGGCAGCCTTTGATTGTATTTATATGTTTATGTATTATTCTGGGTGGCCCTTACCATCCCTGTATCCTCATTTGACTGTGTTAAGAAAAGAGCGAGAAAATGAAAGTGGCTGTGTCATGTGTGTGAGAGAGACACAGAGAGGGAGAGAGGGAGAGAGGGAGAGAGGGAGAGAGAAGAGGGTTAGGCTTGGAAGTTGTTCGCTTTCTATTGTCATATTCTTCTACTCCGGTCTCTCTGTCTGTTCCTCTTTCTCTCTTTCTCCTTTCTCTCTTTCTCTCTCTCTTTCTCTCTTCTCATCTCTCTGCTCTCTCTCTCTCTCTCTCTCTCTCTCTCTCTCTCTCTTTTCTCCTCTCTCTCCTCTTCTCTCTCTCTCTCCCTCCTTTCTCCTCTCTCTCTCCTCGTCCTCTCTCTTTCTCTCTCTCACTCGCTCTCTCCTCTCTCTCTCTCTCGTCCTCTCCCCCTTTGGTTCCCCTGGCGCTACGTTTTTGAAAGCGCGAGACGCCCAGGACACAACACTTGAAATATGAATACACTCCCTTTTCTCTTCCCTTTTCTTCATCACATACTCTATTTTGTATATTTGGATTGGCCATCTCGATCTTGTCCTCATAGCTGCAGTTCTCCCAGGATTTTGTGTTCAGCTGTGGTGTTGCTGCTCTGTGAGATTAGTTATGCGTCCTACGTTATAGCCATTTCTGCTTCTGTCAAGAACCGATGGTCTTCCTGAGATGGCATCTGTTTCTCTGAGTGGGACCACCCTCCTCAGTCATGGCAGGACATGTCAGAAGAATGTCTGATGACAGAAGACCAAAGTAGCTACTTTATGCAAAGATGACTGATGGGCAAACAATCACAGGCTGGACAGAAAAGGTCATAACATTTGCGGATGACACAACAGTGGTGGGACTCATCAGCGGAGATGAGGAATCAATGTACAGGGAGGAAGTAAAACAATTAGTGGACTGGTGCGGCAAAAATAATCTAGAATTAAATGTCGACAAAATAAAGGAGATGGTTGTCGACTTCAGGAGGGCGCAGCCAAAACACACACCCCTCAACATCAGTGGCACCATAGTGGAGAGAGTGGAGATCATAAAGTTCCTCGGTGTGCAAATTACAGACAGTCTCACCTGGTCCAGGAACACCACTGGGACCGTCAAACGGGCCCATCAGCGACTGCACTTCCTGAGGAAACTAAAACAGGCCTCACTCCCCACCAACATCCTCAGGACTTTCTACAGGGGTACGGTGGAGTCTGTACTCACGTACTGCATAAATACGTGGTACTCCACCTGCAACTGCTCGGACAGGAAGGCTCTGCAGAGGGTAGTGAGGGGAGCAGAGAGGATCATTGGTGTCTCCCTACCCTCGGTACAAGAACTGTTCCAGAGCCGCTGTCTGAAAAAAGCTCAGAGAATTGCTAAGGACAAACTGCACCCCCTCCACATACACCTGGATCTCCTGCCATCAGGCAAGAGATATCGCAGCATCAAAGCCCGGACTACAAGACTGCTAAACAGCTTCCTACCACAGGCTGTGAGGCTGCTAAACAGTCACTCTGTACTCACAGTCACCGGATTCTGAGGCTTGGCACGGACACTTTAATAACTGGCACTGGCCACTTTAATAACTGGCACTGGCCACTCAAATCAGCTGCCCCGGACATTTTTATGATTGGTTTTACTGTATTTTAACGTTGTGTTTTACCTGCTTTTAACTATTTACACTGTTCCATCAGGGACTGGATTGTTTTTAGTGTTATTATGTGTGAAATATTTTAAATTTCATGTGCGATGCTCCGCTATTCCCTGGGAAACGTCTTCTCATTTTGCACTGTACAACTGTTGCTTGCAAGATGACAATAAAGGTTGATTGATTGATTGATTGATTGATTGATTGACTGATTGACTGATTGACTGATTGACTGATTGATTGATTGATTGATTGATTGATTGATTGATTGATTGATTGAATGATTGATTGATTGATTGATTGATTGATTGATTGATTGATTGATTGATTGATTGATTGATTGATTGATTGATTGATTGATTGATTGATTGATTGATTGATTGATTGATTGATTGATTGATTGATTGAAAGACTCAGAACATCCCTGAAGAGTTCCAACTTTGGCACACCCCACAGGGACAACAACAATTGCATCGTCCTATTTAGCACTTGCATAGAAATGGCGCTCATTTATGTGTGGAAGCTGGAATGGAGAAAGACAAAGCAACAAGGAATAGAGAATCTCAAAAACTATGAACCACTTATGTAAGAGCATCCTTACCCCTCTATCACTTGGATGGATGGAACTTTAGAGTCATAGAATCACAGGGTCATACAGCTTGGAAATAATCCCTTTAGCCCAACTTGACCACGCCGACCAACTACACTACACTAGTCTAACCTACATGTGTTTGGCCCATAACCCTCTAAACCTATCCTATTCATGTACCTGCCCAAATGTTTCTTAAATGTTATGATAGTACATGCCTCAATTACCTCCTCCGGCAGCTCGTTACATATAACAATCACCCTTTGCTTTCACCCCTCACCTTTGTCACTTGTTCTCAATTCCCCTACTCTGAGCAAAATACTGTGCATTTACCCTATCTATTCCTCTCATGATTTTGTAAACCTCTGTGAGATAACCCCTCGTTCTCCTGCACCCCAAGGAATACAGTCAACCTGCTCAACCTCTCCCTATAGCTCAGGCCCTCGAGTCCTTCCAACATCCTCATGAATCTTCTCTACACCCTTTCCAGCTTGACAACATTTGTCCTATAGCATGGCGCCTAAAACTGAACACAATACTCTGAATGTGACCTCACCATTGTCTTGTACAACTGTAAGATGACCCGCCAACTTATGCACTCAATACTCTGACTTATGAAAGCCAATATGCGGAAATACCTTTGACAACCCTATTTACCTGTGTTGCCACTTTCAAGGAACTTTCAAGCACGGATTGGTAATCAGCTATCCCCATGCATAATGCAACACTAGAGAGTAGTTGTTAATCTTTTTTGAATAAAGAATGATGAACAACGAAGATATCTAAACTATCTTGGCAGTAATTTATCTGTCTATCATTTATCTTGTGCTAATCACAGTCCTTCCTTCCATCCATCCATTTTGCATGGATGTTAGCCATCCATTTCTAACATGGATTTTGATAGCTTCTTAGCTTTACATATCCCTGTGCTCATTCTAGATTTAACTCAGCATGATATTCCAGATTCCTCAAATAATGTGATCACTGCTGAGCAAGTCATTTAAATCTTTAAAACTGCAATTATTTGCTAGCAATATTAGAGTGATTAAACAAAGGATGAAAGGATCCTGCTCTCGATTATGAGAGAAACCAATAATGTCCAACTATCTCATTTTAACACTTTTAGCACACATCCACATGTTAATTTAATTGAGAAGTGTCCTGCCTAGTGTCACATTTTTAGATTCCAACATGGTGTTGAAATTATATAATTTTATATACATCAACACTTGACAACCTGTATCAGAATTATACTCCGAGATACTTGAGTATAAGTGTTCAGTTGCATTAACAAATTGCTTTATTAAACAGAACATTTTTTAGAGAGAGAGGGAGAAAGCGAGAGAGAGAAAGAAAGTGAGAGAGAGAGACGAGGCCGAGGGAGAGATTCAAGTTCAAGTTCAAGTTCAAGTTCAAGTGAGTTTATTGTCATGTGTCCCTGTATAGGACAATGATATTCTTGCTTTGCTTCAGCACACAGAACATAGTAGGCATTTACTACAAAACAAATAAGTGTGTCCATATACCATAATATAAATATATACACACATGAATAAATAAACTGATAAAGTGCAAATAACAGAAAATGGGTTATTAATAATCAGAGTTTTGTCCGAGCCAGGTTTAATAGCCTGATGGCTGTGGGCAAGCTATTCCTGAACCTGGTTGTTGCAGTCTTCAGGCTCCTGTACCTTCTACCTGAAGGTAGCAGGGAGATGAGTGTGTGGCCAGGATGGTGTGGGTCTTTGATGATACTGCCAGCCTTTTTGAGGCAGCGACTGCGATAAATCCCCTCGATGGAAGGAAGGTCAGAGCCGATGATGGACTGGGCAGTGTTTACTACTTTTTGTAGTCTTTTCCTCTCCAGGGCGTTCAAATTGCCGAACCAAGCCACGATGCAACCGGTCAGCATGCTCTCTACTGTGCACCTGTAGAAGCTAGAGGGAGTCTTCCTTGACAAACCGACTCTCTGTAATCTTCTCAGGAAGTAGAGGCGCTGATGAGCTTTCTTGATAATTGCATTAGTGTTCTCGGACCAGGAAAGATCTTCAGAGATGTGCACACCCAGGAATTTGAGAGAGATTGAGAGAGAGAGATAGAAATAAGAGTTACAGAGCATTTATTTTCCTGAATGTCCTCTCCCAGAGGAGAAAGCAGTTCCAGGTGAGTCAACATTAAAAGTGTATACACAGACAGCATTGTACACATGGTACAATGTTTAAAGGGGCACATACTCAATATTACATAAGTCACATATTGTTTAACCAACACCATTCCTATTTAGGAAAGGTTTCTGTTGTCTTTGACTTTTCATGCATTGTACCACGGATCATTAAATAGTTCACTTTGATTATGACAACCAAGGAAATTTAATTTGATTGTTTGAACAATTGTTACTTAAATGAACTGAAACACGGTGCATACAATCCTGCAATATTTTTCCACATAGCATCACTTCATAAGATAACAGTGAACTCAGGAACCTTAAAGTAGTTGCTGGACATAACAGCTAATGTGCATAACCAATATACCAATACCTTACTATTTCTCCCTTTAAAAGAATGAAAAAAATAACAATACATTACATGTAGGTAAACGTATGTCTTAATTCTTTGAGATCTTCTCGGTGGTGTAGATGTGCTCTATACTCAGGGCTGGATTTAGATGAAGAGAGGTCCTAGGCTATTCCACTTGTGAGGCCCCTCCCAATCCCCCACCACCACGACGAGAGGAAGATGGAGGAGTCCACCAGATTGACACCGATGTGCAGCCGAGCGTGGCCAATGAGATAAGGGCTGGAAAGCTGCGCTTTTTATTTATTGCCAGTGCTGGTCTCGAGTTATTGGCTTAAAACACTATTATTCTGAAATGGAGGGCAAGGAAAATTACTGAAGTGTTGTTTAGAGACTACAGTGCGTTGTGACAGCATATGTAAGGAAAGCCTATGACAGTGTCAAAAATATTATACACCAGGCCCGTACGAAGCTTTTCAAAAAGGGGGGTGGCACGGCAGGATTACAAAAATGTTATGTGAAATAAATGCATGCAGCACATATCACAAGCGCAAAGCTGAAAGACCCTTGTGGCCGGGGCCCAGGGCCCACTTAAGTGCCCTGGATGCTCTGGGTTTTATAGATACTCTCTGGTGCATTCTGAGTCTTATTTTGGAGCATTTTTGCACCAAATATATGACCAATATTTCAGAAATAATTTTCGTTGAGTGGTTGGAAAGGGATGATTGGGGTCATTGTTGTATACATTTTTTTAAATCAAGAATTGAAGCTGCCCTTGTCTTAATAATCAAGTTGTACTGTAAAATGTTATGTAAAATGTTATAAAGCAGCATGCAAACACTGCAAATAAAATACTGTAGGTTTTTGCAGTAAATAAAACCTTTAAGAAAATGTTTTGTGCGTTGTATTGATTGCCTGTTACTGTGCGACTGTGTTAGTGTGTGGACATTAAAAATATGATGCAAAATGAGTCGCAAACTATGGAATACATATTTTTCAGTATTGTTATCAAGGAAAAGAAAGCAGTTCGAATTGTTTGATATTATTCATGTGGAGGGGAAAATATAATTGCTCTAAAACCTACCTTAATTTTGCAATCTCACTAAATATAATTCCCTTTTTTCCCCCTCCTCCTTCCCCCTTCCTCTCCCTCCACATCTTTCCCTCCCCATCTCTCTCTCTCCCCCTTCCCCCTCTCTCTCTCCCTCCCCCCTCTCTCTCCCCATCCCCTCCCTCTCTCTCCCTCCTCTGTCTACCCCCCATCTCCCCCTCTCACATCCCCCCTCTCTCCCTTCATCCCCCTCTCTCTCCCTCCCATGGAGCGAAGCTACGACTCCGCGCCGCAGACACCGCAGACACCGCAGCCCCCCCCCCCCCCGGCCCAGAGAAACGGGCACTCACGCAACGCAATATTCCACTACTTACCTGTAGTAGGCACCTCGGATCTTTGGTAGACACGAGGCATCGAGGTGATTGTGTGGAGTGCAAATGGAGATCTGAACCCACCCGTGCCCACTGCGCACGCGCAGAGAGACAGCGTCATTTTGCATCGCTACCGCGTCACTGGCTTCCCCCAAATGTGCAGGCGCAGATGGTCGCAATTTTTTTCCCCAAAACTTCCAGTGGGCCGGTACCAGAATTTTGAGTAATTTCCATCAAAGTGGAAATGCTGATAATGCTCCAATTTTTTTTTTCTCTGGAATTTTTTTTCTCTGGGAAAAAAAACACCATGGCCGGAGCCCCATAGATCTTGAGGCCCTAGGCTTCAGCCTATGAAGCCTATAGGTAAATCCGGCCCTGCCGAGGCCCCCCTAGATGTCGAGGCCCTAAGCTTAAGCTTGTGAAGCTTATACGTAAATCCGGCCTTGTCTACACTTCCACTGTATCTGCACTGAATATGGTGAATATGGTTCCGTCATTTTCCTAGAACCTCTCACAACATTTTGTTGAGTCTGTGCAACACCTTCAGGTTGGTTTGCATCCTGATCTACAGAATACATATGCCTGATAGGATTACAGGCTGCTGCAGCACAATACAAGGCCCATAAACCCACTGAGTTCATACGCCGGTCTGAAGAAGGGTTTCGGCCCGAAACGTCGCCTATTTCCTTCGCTCCATAGATGCTGCTGCACCCGCTGAGTTCCTCCAGCAATTTTGTGTACCTTCGAGTTCATACCAATCATACCCCACACCCCATTTCCACTAATTTTACATTAATTTTTTAATGTTTAAGAAAGAACTGCAGATGCTGGAAAATCGAAGGTAGACAAAAATACTGGAGAAACTCAGCGGATGAGGCAGCATCTATGGAGCGAAGGAAATAGGCAAGGTTTTGGGTCGAAACCCTTCTTCTGAAGACCCGAAACGTTGCCTATTTCTTTCGCTCCATAGATGCTGCCTAACTCGCTGAGTTTCTCCAGCATTTTTGTCTACATTTAATTTTGTAATGTTTGTTTTTATTCTCCCCACACTCTGTTCAATTCTCCCCCAGATTCTACCACTCACCCACACACTGGAAGCAATATACAGTGGCCAAGTAATATATCAAATCCCTTGGGGGGAAACTGGAGCAACCAGTTTCCTCCCATGTCCCGAAAATAAGGGAAGTTGTAGATTAATTGACCACTGCAAATTATGGAGATAAATACAGGGTTTGCATTTTGCGAAGTCAAACAAGGGCTAGGCCTTATCAATGAATGGTAGCATCCTGGGGAGTGTTGTAGAGCAGAGGGATATAGGGGCAGAGGAACATAGTTCCCTGAAAGTGGCGTCATAGGTAGATAGAGTAGTAAAGAAGGCTGTTGGTACATAAGCCTTCATCAGTCAGGTTTTGAGTATAGAAGTTGGGATGTTATTTTATAGTTGCTCAAGACATTGGTGAGGCCACGTTTGGAGTATTCTGTTCAGTTCTGGTCATCTTGCTATGGCAAGATTGCCATTTAAGCCTGAAAGAGAGCAGAGCAGATTTACAAGGATGTTGCCAGGACTTGGCCTGCCACCCTGGCCACAAACTCTTTGAATCACTTCCCTCTGGAAGGCGACTCCGGACTGTCAAAGCTGCCACAGCCAGACTTAAAAACAGTTTTTATCCACGATTAGTTGCTCTACACAACAGCCAAAAATCTGTAGCCTCCCTTTGATCTGGTATTTTGTTGGTTCACATGCTTGATCAATGGTATTTTATCATTAATGTTTTATTATTATTAATGTTTAGTGTTTTCTGAGTCATTCGTAACTGTCACTGTATGTCATGTTGTTACTTGTGGGCGGATTCCTTGTATGTGAATACTCGGCCAATAAACGTACTTACTTACTTGTGGGGCCAAGGTACAGGAAAAGGTTTTATTCCTTTCAGTACAGGAGGCAGAGTGGTGACATTACAGCTGTGCTTAAAATCGCAAGGGGAATAGATAAGGTGAATGTACAGAGTATTTTATCTAGGAAATGGGAATCAGAGGATATAGGCTTAGGATGAGAGGGATAAGATTTAATATGAACCTGAGGGGCAACTTCCTCCGAAGGTGATGGTTATTTAGAACAAAATGCCAGATGAGGTAGTTAAGACAGGTACTATAAAAGCATTTAAAAGACACATGGACTGCTGCATGGATAAGAAATGTTCAGAAGCCCCTGGGGCAAATGTAGGCACATGGGAGTAGCTTAGACATGGTAGATTGGTCGTCATGGACAAGTTGGGCCAAGGGCCTGTTTCCATGTCCATGACTCTTTGTCTCTAAATACATGTGGTCACAGGATGGATGTGCAACTTCCACACAGACAGCACCGAGGTCAGGATTGAACCTGGGACTCTGGTGCTGGAGACAGTGGCTCTACTGGCTTCACCACTGCAACACCCATAAGCTTTGTCCATTTCATATTTACATATGATATCCTCGCAGCTATCTTAGCAGACACACACACATTTATTTCGAGTCCTTTTGAAATCTTTGATACATTCCTTGAACACATTGCTACATTGATTGAAGCTCTTCTCATACTGGTCCACAGCAAATTGTCAGAAGGTGCATTCAATTTATTTTGGTCCCACTTAGAATTGTGCAGATCCTGTTGTATGACATGTTTTTTGTTCAGTTTAAAGTAACAGAATGGAAACAGGCCCTTTGGCCCATCAGGTTCATGCCATTCATTGATGAACCATTTATACTAGTTCTATGTTATCCCACTTTCTCATCCACTCCCCACACACTAGGGGCAATGTACAGAGGCCAGTTAACTGTCTGTCATTGGGGGTGTGGCAGGAAACTAGAGCACCTGGAAGAAACCCACGTGGTCATAGGGAGAATATGCAAACTACCCACACACAGTACCCAAGGTCAGGATTGAACTTGGGTCTCTGGTGCTGTGAGGCATCGGTTCTACCAGTTGCACCACCATACCCTATAAATCCTCCGTCAGTTTTGACAAGTTTAACTCACCAAAAAAGGGTTAAATAATATATTGCGGTAAACCACCCAGGCTTACTAGGCGATACCTGGAATCCCACAGATTATTTGCTTCAAACTCATACCATGAATTTAAATTGTCTAATATTCCAATCGAACCAGGTTCTTTCATTTATTTTGAAGCCAGCAAAATTTATCCTTTGAGAGCAGATGTTAAAAAAAATTGAAGTTTGTGGTTTGTGACTATATCCTTTGTGGCTTTGAGTTGCACCATTTTGTTTCCACAGTCCTTAAATGTTCTGTTATTTTCTCATCCCCTTTCATTGAACCATAACCTATTACGCCACGTTGTTTGTCTCCTGCTTCAGGTGTGTTTACTCTCTCTGCTTTAGTTAACACTGCAGGGAATCTGCAACTTTCCATGGTGCTGACATTTCTGTAAAAGGTAACAGGTTTCACTGCATTATTGATGCACAATCATCAAGCCAGCAGCAGAAATCGTTTATTTCATCATATGAAAAGCATTTGCCTGGTCTTAAATATATTACTGTGGCATTATTGATATTGCTAAAAGGATATTAGAAAAATAAAAGCAATGAAAAATGCATTAAAGAGCTTTTATTTAGAGCGGTTCTTGATTATTGGAATAAATAAATAAACGCTATGAAAGTCGGCAATGTGATCAGAATGTGATCACCCATTGTTTCCAATGCAGGCAGCATGTAAACTATGTTTTGCCTGTTTATTTCAATAATTGTTGCACACAGCCAGCAATGACTCTGCTGTTGATTAATTGCATGCCTCAGCTGGGAGACAAAATAGTGAAATAAAAACTGAGACCGCTGGAAATACTCAGCAGTTAGGACAGCATCTGTGGAGAGAGAAACAATGTCGCTGGGATTAATAACCCTTCAAATTGTGAGGTCAAGTCCACAGAGCTAGGCTGCACCAGTGAGAGTTTCCCCGCATCTTTTAAAGGAGAGGTGCAACGTAAAGCAAAAATAAATGGACATTTTTTCCATTTCTTTGAGAGCTAAAAATGTACAGAAATAAATGGTTCCAGATTTTCCAACTTTTCATGAAGAATTTAGATCAGGAGATGAAGAGTTGCCCTTTATCTACAAATATGACAAGGGAGATGTACGTTTTTCTATTGCAAGAGAAGATAGTGTTGAATTGGTACAAGAGACTTAAGCTCAGTTCCAGTAACTCAAGGCAATGGAAAAGAATGTACCTGTTATTACATTAGATAGGAGTAGCCTGTAGCAAGATGATGTACGGCTCGGTGACATCGGTTTGATCCTGGCTCTGTGTACTGTCTGTATGGAGTTTGTACATTCTCTCTGTGACCGCGTGGGTTTTCTCCAGGTACTCCGAACTCCTAAGATGTACGGGTTTGTAGGTTAATTGGCTTCTGTAAATAGTAAATTGTACCTAATGTGTTGTAGGACATTATAGCCATAGAGGGAGTGCAGAGAAGGTTCACCAGACTGATTCCTGGGATGTCAGGACTTTCATATGAAGAAAGACTGGATAGACTTGGCTTATACTCGCTAGAATTTAGGAGATTGAGAGGGGATCTTATAGAAACGTACAAAATTCTTATGGGGTTGGACAGGCTAGATGCAGGAAGATTGTTCCCAATGTTGGGGAAGTCCAGGACAAGGGGTCACAGCTTAAGGATAAGGGGGAAATCCTTTAGGACCGAGATGAGAAGAAACTTTTTCACACAGAGAGTGGTGAATCTCTGGAACTCTCTGCCACAGAGGGTAGTTGAGGCCAGTTCATTGGCTATATTTAAGAGGGAGTTAGATGTGGCCCTTGTGGCTAAAGGGATCAGGGGGTACGGAGAGAAGGCAGGTACGGGATACTGAGTTGGATGATCAGCCTTGAAGGGCCGAATGGCCTACTCCTGCACCTATTTTCTATGTATCTATGTATCTATGTATAGTGCTAGTGCACAGGGATTGCTGGTCAGCACAGACTCAATGGGCCGAAGGGCCTGTTTCTGCTTGGTATCTCTAAACTAAACTTATATTGCTAGGGCTATATATAAGGCTAGGAGAGATGCTGGAAGACAAAGTTGTACACACTTGATGCTGCACAGATGAGGATTACATTACGATATTCCACGGATTAATGACATTATGCAGGCAAGTCGTCAGGTGGTGGAGGAACACCCAGTACCAACTTTACACAATGTCCTGAATGTAAGACATACAGGAGAGAGTATACTAGATGGAAATACACAAATGGGAGGGATATTGGTGGGAGTTACAAAAAGCAGAGGGAAGATGCACACATGTGCAGAGGGAGGTTCACCCATGTGGTGTGCAGCAGGGATATACATAGGAACAGTGCACAGTGGAGAGGTTTGCATTAAAGTGTTGTGCAGCAGGGATGCCATAAGATGGTTGTACATGAGAGAAGGGCAAAGGAAAGAGGTACATGGGGAAGATGTCTGGAAAGAAGCACCCAAGAAGGAAATGTGCACAAGGCTTTGCCACCTGAGGACGTCAGAATTATCCTGATCGCTCATCGGTGAAACCTTCCGAAGGACACTGCTGGTGCCTCTGGCTGCTACAAATGTGGCAAGTGCATCCAGGTAGAGCTCCTGAAGGACCGTGTTGGGGAACTGGAGAAGTAAGTGGATGACCTCAGGTTCGTCCGAGAAACGGAGTCGTTCCTCGACAGGTCCTACAGTAAGATTGTTACACCTAAGGTACTGGAAGAGAGAAGGTGGGAGACAGTGAGAAAGGGAGGGAAGCATGGAATGCAAATGTCCCCGGGTGTTGTACCTCTTGTGAACAGGTTCACCCACTTAGAAGCTGTCGGAACAGAAGATGGTTATACACTGAGCGGTGGACTGGCTTGCGATGCGAATAGGGCTGTTGAGCGAAAACCAAAAAGGCCAAAGTCGGGCAACGCCATTGTAGTGGGAGACTCCATTGTGAGAGGTACGGACATGGGTTTCTGCGGCAACAGACGGGACTCGAGGATGGTGTGCTGCCTTCCTGGTGCCAGGATCCAGGATGTCACGGACAGAGTGCAGAAAATCCTCAAGGGCGAAGGTGAACAGCCGGAAGTGGTAGTGCATGTCGGCACAAACGATGTCGGAAAGAAGGGGATGAATATTCTGCAGCGTGACCTTAGAGAGCTCGGAAAAATGCTGAAAAGCAGGACCTCCAGGGTTGTTATCTCCGGTTTGCTTCCAGTTCCTCGTGCTGGCGAATGCAGGAACAGGGAGATACGGGACCTGAATGTGTGGCTGAGGAACTGGTGCACAGGGCAGGGATTTAGATTCTTAGATCACTGGGATCTGTTTTGGAGTAAGGGGGAACTCTACAAAAGGGACGGATTGCATCTTAACAGGTGGGGGACCAGCATTCTGGCAGGCAGGTTTGCCACTGCTATGCGGGTGGTTTTAAACTGAATAAGGGGGGTGGGGTGTCAAATGGGATAGTTGAGGATAGTGTAAAGGGAAAGGGTTTCTTAAATGTGTGAGTGGAGAGACAGAGGGGTGTAAAATGAGTGTAGAAGCAATAGGTAGCAAGGTGAAAAGTAAAAGTGGCAGGCAGACAAATCCAGGGCAAAAATCAAAACGGCCCACTTGTCAACATAATTGTATAAGGGGTAAGAGTGTTGTAAAAACAAGCCTGAAGGCTTTGTGTCTCAATGCAAGGAGCATTCGTAATAAGGTGGATGAGTTGAATGTGCAGATAGCTATTAATGACTATGATATTGTTGGGATCACGGAGACATGGCTCCAGGGTGACCAAGGCTGGGAGCTGAACATCCAGGGATATTCAATATTCAGGAGGGATAGACAGAAAGGGAAAGGAGGTGGGGTAGCGTTGCTGGTTAGAGAGCAGATTAACGCAATAGAAAGGAAGGACATCAGCTTGGAGGATGTGGAATCGATATGGGTAGAGCTGCGAAACACTAAGGGGCAGAAAATGCTAGTGGGAGTTGTGTACAGGCCACCTAACAGTAGTAGCGGAGTTGGGGATGGCATCAAACAGGGAATTAGAAATGCGTGCAACAAAGGTATAACAGTTATAATAGGTGACTTCAATCTACATATAGATTGGGTGAATCAAATTGGCAAGGGTGCTGAGGAAGAGGATTTCTTGGAATGTATGCGGGATAGTTTTCTAAACCAACATGTGGAGGAACCAACGAGAGAGCAGGCTATTCTAGGTTGGGTATTGAGTAATGAGGAAGGGTTAGTTAGCAGTCTTGTTGTGCGTGGCCCCTTGGGCAAGAGTGACCATAATATGGTTGAGTTCTTCATTAGGATGGAGAGTGACATTGTTAATTCAGAAACAAGGGTCCTGAACTTAAAGAAAGGTAACTTTGAGGGTATGAGACGTGAATTGGCCAAAATAGACTGGCAATTGATTCTTAATGGGTTGACGGTGGATATGCAATGGAAGGCATTTAAAGACTGCATGGATGAACTACAACAATTGTTCATCCCAGTTTGGCAAAAAAATAAATCAGGGAAGGTAGTGCATCCGTGGATAACAAGGGAAATCAGGGATAATATCAAAACAAAAGATGAAGCGAACAAATTAGCCAGAAAAAGCAGCCTACCAGAGGACTGGGAGAAATTCAGAGTCCAGCAGAAGAGGACAAAGGGCTTAATTAGGAAAGGGAAAATAGATTATTAAAAAAAACTGGCAGGGAACATAAAAACTGACTGCAAACGATTTTATAGATATGTGAAGAGAAAAAGATTAGTTAAAACAAATGTAGGTCCCTTGCAGTCAGAAACAGGTGAATTGATCATGGGGAACAAGGACATGGCAGACCAATTGAATAACTACTTTGGTTCTGTCTTCACTAAGGAAGACATAAGTAATCTGCTGGAAATAGCAGGGGACCGGGGGTCAAATGATATGGAGGAACTGAGTGAAATCCAGGTTAGCCGGGAAGTGGTGTTGGGTAAATTGAATGCATTAAAGGCCGATAAATCCCCAGGGCCAGATAGGCTGCATCCCAGAGTACTTAAGGAAGTAGCCCCAGAAATAGTGGATGCATTAGTTATAATTTTTCAAAGCTCTTTAGATTCTGGAGTAGTTCCTGAGGATTGGAGGGTAGCTAATGTAACCCCACTTTTTAAAAAGGGAGGAAGAGAGAAAACGGGGAATTACAGACCAGTTAGTCTAACGTCGGTAATGGGGAAACTGCTAGAATCAGTTATTAAAGATGGGATAGCAGCACATTTGGAAAGTGGCGAAATCATTGGACAAAGTCAGCATGGATTTATGAAAGGTAAATCATGTCTGACGAATTTTATAGAATTTTTCGAGGATGTAACTAGTAGAGTGGATAAGGGTGGATAGGCTGGGTGAGTGGGCAAATGCATGGCAGATGCAGTATAATGTGGATAAATGTGAGGTTATCCACTTTGGTGGCAAAAACAGGAAAGTAGACTTTTATCTGAATTGTGGCCAATTAGGAAAGGGGGAGATGCAACGAGACTTGGGTGTCATGGTACACCAGTCATTAAAAGTAGGCATGCAGGTGCAGCAGGCAGTGAAGAAGGCGAATTGTATGTTAGCATTCATAGCAAAAGGATTTGAGTATAGGAGCAGGGAGGTTCTACTGCAGTTGTACAGGGTCTTGGTGAGACCACACCTGGAGTATTGCGTACAGTTTTGGTCTCCTAATCTGAGGAAGGACATTCTTGCCATAGAGGGAGTACAGAGAAGGTTCACCAGACTGATTTCTGGGATGTCAGGACTTTCATATGAAGAAAGACTGGATAGACTTGGTTTGTACTCGCTAGAATTTAGAAGATTGAGGGGGATCTTATAGAAACTTACAACATTCTTAAGGGGTTGGACAGGTTAGATGCAGGAAGATTGTTCCCGATGTTGGGGAAGTCCAGAACAAGGGGTCACAGTTTAAGGATAACGGGGAAATATTTTAGGACCGAGATGAGGAAAACATTTTTCACACAGAGAGTGGTGAATCTCTGGAATTCTCTGCCACAGAAGGTAGTTGAGGCCAGTTCATTGGCTATATTTAAGAGGGAGTTGGATTTGGCCCTTGTGGCTAAAAGTATGGAGAGAAGGCAGGTACGGGATACTGAGTTTGATGATCAGCCATGATCATATCGAATGGCGGTACAGGCTCGAAGGGCCGAATGGCCTACTCCTGCACCTATTTTTTATGTTTCTATGTTTCTATGTTTCCTGTCACCAGGACCAACCTCCTCTTCGGTTGCTCTGAAAGTACTACCAAGCATACATCTATCCAATGCATATCTCCCCAGTGCAACCCTGTTCATTTGAATATTCATCTTGAAACAGGTGGAAGGATAATTTACCACTCAGAACGTACGCTTGTGTTAGATATTCCAATGACAATTGTTATGGTACAAAATTATTACTCACACAGTGCATTCATCTGGTGAATTTATTCGTAAATTTATCAAGCCATAAAAACGGACCCTCTTGTCGAATCTATCTGTGCTCACAAACAAACAGCCATTTACATTAATCTTACACTAATCCAGTGGTTCCCAACCTTTTTTTGGCCATGCCCCACCTAATCACCTCTAAAATCCTGATGCCCCCCCCCATATTTTAGCACGAGCAGACAAAGAAATAATTCTCAGAAAATGGAATTTACTCAAAATAACATCTGAAACATAAACTACATATGTTTACCTGATGCCCCCCTTAAAAATCAAATTGCCCCCCTGTGGGGCGTACGCCCCACATTGGGAACCACTGCACTAATCCTACTTTAATCACCCCAAATTTCACTGTACCAATTGGTACACGTGACATAAATGTCTCTTGTCTCTTGTCACATTCCCTTCAACTCCCACCATATTTTATGACCCTACAACACACTAGGGGCAATTTACAGTGGGCAATTAACTTTACAACTCCATATGTCTTTGGGATGTGGGAAAAAAAATCTAGAGCACCGGGAGGACACCAGAATGTTACTGGGTTCAGTGCAAACTCCACACAAACAATACGAGAGGTCAGGATTGTATTCATTCCCTGGAGCAGTGACTCTATTGGCTGTGCTATTGTGATAAAAATATCTTTCTAGTCCAGGATGGAGAGGGAGCTCCTTTCATCTTCGAGGCACGCTTCACCCTCTCTCTCTCACATTGTACAAAACATGGGGATTGTACAACGTTTGGAAATAGGGTACAGCTTCTTCACCACTGCACAGATATTCATTATCATGACTTGACCAAGCCAAGCCCACTACAGCGTGAGAACAGGCTCTATGACCTACTATAGCTGTGCCGAACATTATGCCGAGATGAAATCTTATCTGCCTGCGCATAATCCATATCCCGCCATTCCCTGAACATCCATGCCTATCCAAAATCATCTTAAATGTGACTCTCGTATCTGCCTTAACCACTCACCCCCACAGCGAGTTCCAGGCACTCACCACCCTCTGTGTAAAAAAACTTGCCCTGCACATCTCCATTAAACATTTCCCCTTTCACCTTATAGCTATATCCCCTAGTTTAGTTGAGTTCTGTTTAGAGATACAATGCGGGTACTGGCCCCTCGGTCCACCGAGTCCATGCCAACCAGCAATCCTTGCGCACTAACACAATCCTCGGAGAATTTTACATTTATACCAATCCAATTAGCCTACAAACCCTTACCACTTTGGTGTGTTGGAGGAAACTGAAGCTTCCTGGAGAAAACCCACACAGGTCACGGGAAGAATGTACAAACTCTGTACAGACAGCACCTGTAGTCAAAATTAAACCCGGGTCTTTGGCACTGTAATGCCCCTGTCCCACTTAGGAAACCTGAACGGAAACCTCTGGAGACTTTGCGCCCCACCCAAGGTTTCCGTGCGGTTCCTGGAGGTTCCCGGAGGTTTTTGTCTCACAACCTGCTTCCACTACCTGCAACCTCCGGCAACCACCCGCAACCTCCGGGTTAGATCCCAATATCCCTCTGTACATCCGATCTCACTGTACATCTTTTTCAGTAAGAACTTTGGTTACCATGGTGATTATAATAAGAGCAGTCCCATTATCACCAGACTCTCCTCCAGAGGCCTTCTCATATCTTGTGCTCTAGTAATTTCCAATTCCCATCGCCTAAAGTGATTTAAGAAAAACATGTACGTATCATAATCTCCCAATATATTGTTGCCAAATATTTTGTCAATGAGCCCCTGGTTACCATGGGGGCCACCTTGGGGGCTACTCTGGAATCATTATTGCTATCATTGAGACTCCTCCTCTTTTATCCCTAAACACATGAACACAGTAATTGTTACAGTCTTGTAGCTTGCTGTTATTAACAGTGTTATATCTAACAGGGGGGTGGGGGGAGATTACAACCTTCATGTTGTCTGCGCTGTTTCACGAATGCAATCAACCTGGCGTGCACAATCAAGTAAGATCAAATAGAACAAGTTGTCCTACAACTTTAGGCTGTGCACGCCATACACAAGAAGAAGATCTAACAGGGCATTCCAATGGCCTGTTTATTTCTCAGCTTGTTAGTCTGGTTAGACAAACCATACCTGACTTATGTGATGGGCCAGGTATTCTCTTTATCCTGGTTTATATGGTTTATAACATGAGATAACATAACATGAAATTTAAAACTGCAGGCCAAGTGTAAACATTTCAATCCCATTTTCGAGTGCTACCTAACCTGCTGAAGGAAGCCCTTGAACTGTTGCTGAATTACCCATCCTAATTCTCACTGCATTCGCTAAATTGTGGTCATGTGTGTTACCTTTCATGATCCTAGATGATTAGATGCTTGATGATGTTCAACCATTCCTCTATCGTCTTAATCAACAGACTGGTTTGTTTGGAGCCCCCAATCCAAACAGTCTTGTCCCATCCCAGCTTAGGTCAATAACTTTTGCTATAAGCTATACTAATTTCTCACTTTGCAAATCTATTTGTCTAATACATCTCTTGCCGATCTATCACATCCACTGGGGATATCCTGCCATTTATTCTTGTCACCATCTCTGTTTTCAAGCTCTGCTTATGTCAGTGATAACACTGAGAACTACTCAGCCACCAGCGTCTGCTGCCCACTAGAGGACTCAACATGTCAGCCTTTGGTACATTTTGAACATCCATCTACAGCAGGGTTCCCAACCTTTTTCGTCCCGTTTACCCCTGGCAACTTTAATAGCACATAACCATGTTATTTCACTTATTTATGAACAACTAATGATGAACAGATGCCAGTATACCAGAAGCAAACACAGATAGTCAATGAGAAAAAATAGGTACAAATCCAGAATCAACAAACCTACCCCCTGGGTAGGCAAAATGTTCGGGTAAATTTCCCCCAGGTTGGGAACCCCTGATCTACAGCATCCTGTGTACAATTCTAAACACATTTTAAACAGTAACATTTCATGTCTCATATTGTGAAATAAATTAACCCACTTATCCGACAAAACAAACCCACTTTCTGTGTAAGTAGTTTCTGTTGTCGCATTATGTATGGTTATGTTCCACCCTGTTTCCTATCTGGTCACGGTCACTGTAAATATCGGGACTTTTGTACTGACATGTTAAAGCAACATCATTCACCTCAATATACATGAGTAGTGGTGTATGTTTCAGTGTTGTGGAACAGGTTCCATCCTTATTATCTAGACTCCCGTCCTAATTGGAGACCTCACCCATCAAACCAGCCTCTCAGGTGGGGTCCACAAATGAATCATAATTGCAAGATAATCATAAATTCACTCTATATCATCACCACTCTATATCATCACCAGTAGAAATGCAGCAGCCACCTCCCTCGGCCCTCACACGGACCAGTAAATGAATGTTCCACAATATCCTCAATGTAAATTAGTTGACTTATTCTTAACCAATACTTCCATGCTCCCTTTTCTTTCATGCCCACCCACACAAATGCACGCACCACAAACACACATACACAACCACACACACACACATGTACATAACGCGCCCACACACACACCCTATCAGTCGTCAGTGCTTCACATAGATCTTTCCACTGAGGTGCAAAATCCATCTTGTCCGAAGAAATGTTGCCAATGATTTAGATTCCTTGTGGTCTCCCAATTCAGATATCACTTTCTTGCTTACTATGACATTCATGCAAATCTCCTTTGCACCACCATTTATATAGAATCAAACTAACCATTACTGGTTCATTTGCTTACTTTTTAAATTTCTTATTTGAATACTGCAATTAAGATATTGCAAAAATGGACATACTGTAAAAGCATTTCCAGCACTCCCTTTAAATATATACACCACAAAGTAAGTGAATGATTACTTTGCCTCTGTCCTCAGCTATCCTGACACAAATCTACATCTAATCAACTTCAAAGTTGAGTTGTCTTAAATTATTCATGTTGTTAAGAATCAATCCAATTAATTTGGAATAATTTTCACTTTGAACATGTTATAATTGCCTTAAGGATTCAAACAGCCATCCCCCTCTCTCTCTTTCTCAAGCCCCATTAATCACTCCACAATATGCTGTTGTTAAGTAACTGCAAGGAAAAGACCTGTTCCTCATTACAAACTCACCGTCCATAGCACATTTTTCCTCTCGCGAGCAATCGCAATTGCACATTCATTCATCATCGTTGAAAATATTGTCGACGCAGTGGTGCTGGTTTCCAATGGAAATGGTAACGGACGCACCACACATCTCTGTTCTTCAGTTGCTGCGGACTTCCGCCGCTGGAAGTATCGGATTTTGGTGTGTGTGCTATATCATCATTCCTTACAATGTACGACAGTGATCGCAACTTCTACAGAACTGTGGATGGCCGTTGGCTCGCTAGAAGCTCATCCGCTCTTTGACAGGTCTTGTTTTTGGAAAACCAGGTGGGGGAGACAATTTAGTCGCCGACTATTCGACCATAGAGCAGGTAGCACGGGATTACATGGTACCCGTGGCAACGGAAGAATAGCAAAGTCAACTGTGGGTCCCTTGAAGGCAGACATGGGTGAAATTATTATGGGGAACAAGGAAATGGCAGAAGAGTTGAATAGGTACTTCGGATCTGTCTTCACTAAGGAAGACACAAACAATCGCCCAGAAGTACTGGAGGACAGAGGATCTAAGGGGGCCGAGAAACTGAAATAAATTTTCATTAGGCAAGAAATAGAAATAGACTTCCGGTGGCTGCTATGAAGCAGTGAAGACAGCTGCACTGAGCTCTCCTCCTGACAAATCGTGTTTAAAGTCGGTTCCTATGCCAGGATCGACTTAAAAACTCTTACCGGGATTGCTGAACGTTGTGGGTACTGACGTCATCAAACGGTGTCGGTGGATTCGGGATTTAAAACGATTTTACCGGTAAAAATCGGATGAAAAAGAGAAGAGGTCAGAGAGGACCCAAGAAGACTACAATCAGTCTCCAGCTTCAAAAAGCTCTGGATGAGCTTGAAACCACTCCTGAATCCACTTTTGAAAGTTTGGAAGAAGCGCTGAAGTCTCAACAACCAACAATCGAAATGGCTGCGAGAACTGAAGCAAAGTAGTTAAAAGAAAGGGAGAAAGAAATGAAAAGCTGGGAAGAAACGGTAAGAGCTAATATTACTAAAGACATTACTAAAGATCTTCAGAAGCAATTTGCCAAAATGAATTCTACAATTCAGAATAACTTCTCCACTATGGAGGATAATCTTTCTAAGATAATAGTTGCGGAGAATTAAAGGAGCTTTACGTATCCCTGAACCAGCAGTTTAAAGATTTGGAGTCGAGGACTGCTAAGGAATTGGAAAGAATGCAGAGAGATTATAACAATAAACATGACTCCCTGCTGAAGCAATTAACAGAGGTGGAAACATTGATGGAAGAGATGGAGGGCGAAATGGTGCAGATGAGCCAGGAAATAACAGGGTTGAGAATAATAGGAGTTAAAGAGGGGGCAGAGCAAGGCTCTCAAATGTGTGATTTTATCACAAATTTACTTAAAGATGTTTTTAAACTGCCAGAAAAACCAAAGATAGATGTGGCTCATCGTGTTGGTCACTTCCAAAGAGGTGTTAATGCACCGCCACGTCAAATTATCGTAAAGTTCTTAGACATTTCAACTTTGGAAATTTATTAAAGAAGATATCCTATGGAGAAAATCTTACATTTGCTGATAATATTGTCAGATTTTACAGAGATTACCCGTGGGAAATACTGGCAAAAACACGCCAGTTTAAAAGGGCAAGCAGTATTTTACAAGGACATTCTGAAGTTCGTTACGGCGTTATCTATCCCGCTAAGATGCTTATCACGTACAATGGTAAGCAACGCTCATTCACAGATCCGGACTCAGCTTGCAAATATGCCCAGGAGATTTTAAACAAAATTCAAAGAAGAACGGAATAATAAGCCATTTCGCCTGTTGAACTTGTCTTTTTTGTTTCAATCAAGATACTAGAATTGTTCAGACGGTTCCCAGACAGACTTATCTGGCAAGAATGTGTTTTTCAATAACAGAGTCCTAACTTCATTTTGAATTGAAAGACTGAAGCTCAACAGATGGAATGTTCAAGGTCGCAGGCTCTGCGCCAGTTCTTCAGCCCTGAGAATTATGAGACTGTTCATTTTCAAGTTTACAAACAGTCGTGATGGTCTGCATTTGTCTCAGTACTATATGATCTATTGTTTACATATACAGTATATAACTAACTAACTAATTAACTATATATGCGCAATAAACTTAATTAACGCTAAAGGTTTAATGTACTATATTAACATGACTAACTATATAGTAGGAAGGACGGGGGAGGTTAGACATATATTCAAAATACTAATTATTAATTAACTAATATACAGGTTAATGAAAAGTGTGATTAATGACGAGGTACTTTAACCCATAATAACTTTTATTTTATTTCAAATCTTCTAGCTTTTCTTCTATTTTATTTTAAACCTTTTAGCTATTAACCGACCTGACATGATAATTTTGGTTATAAGTGGAGGGAACCGACTAACGTTGGATGATACTTTATTAGGGGGGCAAGGCCCAGTGCATAATTCCATCGACAGAGGTCAATTTAAAACTAATCCTAGCTGCCATTGGTGGCTTTTTTGTAAGATATCGCTTTTTTGATAACTTACACTCACTTTTCTTGTTTATTCACTATTATGTGTTGTATGACTTAACAATCTTTGTGAACACTTCATTTTATGTTTTTCTCTTTCCCTTAATTATGTATAATAATGACAGGAGATGTAAAACTACTGCAGAAATTATGAAGGACAACCCTGGACTCGGGATTTCGAGGTACTTGGCTACATCACATGAATCATACATTCTGGTAATAATAGCCAATGCAAGATAATAGTCGAATAAACACCGGAAGTCTCACTTTCTGTAGTTGGAACATTAGAGGTGCGAATGAGCCAATTAAGAGGGTTAAAATTCTGGCACAATTAAAATAATTAAATATGGATATTGCTTTCCTACAAGAAACGCATTTGAAACAACAAACTCAGACCAGATTAAGGGCAAACTGGATAGGTCAAACCTACTACTCCGCATTCACTTCTAAAGCAAGAGGCACGGCCATTATAATTTGGAAAGGTATACCTTTTAAATTAAAGAAATCCATATCTGATAAAGAGGAAAGATACGTTATAGTCACGGGAGAAATTTATAATAAACCATTAACTATGATAAATATCTATGCGCGTAATTTTGACAACCCACAACTTTTTTAAGAAAATAGTAGATATAATCGCAGAGCATAATTATCAAAATATAATAATGGGGGGAGATTTTAATTGTGTTATTGACCCATATTTAGATAAATCAATAAAGGTAGGGAAGCGTCTTGTTAAAACTAAGACCTGTTAATTTTAAAATACTTATATAAAAAATAATAACATAACTGATGTTTGGAGAATAGCAAACCCAAGTGGAAGGGAATACTCGTTTTACTCATCGGTTCATAAAACTTATTCACGAATTGACTATTTCTTATTAGATACAAAACTAATCCCGCATACGACTAAACCATCATATCATAATAGTATTATTTCCGATCATTCACCATTGACTTTTAAACTTAAAATTGAGGGAATGCCGGCTATAAAAACTTTTTGGAGATTCAACGCACAAATATTAAATAACCCGCAGGAAGTGGCGGCGCTGTGATACGGCTGCAGCTCGCCTGCAGTCTGTCTGTTTTTACTTTTTTGTGTTGTTTTTTTTGTCTAGTTTAGTAGATTTTTTGGTTATTAGGTGGTGTTATGTGTGTGGGGGGGGGGGGGGGGTGAAACAGGGCTTTCTGTCTCTCCCTTCGGGGGAATGCGACTTTTTTGTCGTATCTCCCTTCTCTTTCCCCGTCTGCGCTGAGGCCTAATGGCGGAGCTGGCGGCCTCCAACCTACGACCGACCTCAAGGGTCCGGAGGTAGAGCCATCCAGGACTCACCAACGCGAGGCTGGCCGTCTTCGAGCTGTGGCGACATCCGGGCAGCGGCACGACTCGGCGCTCCGGTGAGGGCGGATGGCGCGGGGCTGAGACACTACCGTGCGGACGGCATGGCTACCGGCTTTAAGGCGCTCCCGTGTGAGCGGCCTGGGTCCCGGCTGGAAGGCGCTCCCGTGGGGGCAGCCCAGTGCGGGACTGAGACGCTGCCGTGTGGGTGGCCTGGCTACCGGCTGGAAGGCGCTCCGGTGAGGGCGGACCGGCTACCGGCTGGAAGGCGCTCCCGTGTGAGCGGCCTGGGTCCCGGCTGGAAGGCGCTCCCGTGGGGGCAGCCTGGTGCGGGGCTGAGACGCTGCCGTGTGGGCGGCCCGGTGCGGGGCGGAGACGGTGCTCCGGCGGCTGAGTCGGCGTTCTGGTGGCGGCGACCTGGATCCGGGGCTCGGCCGCGGGCCAGTGGATGACAATGTCGGGAGCTCGCAGGTCACAGGCTGGTGCCTGTTTTCCGGAGCTCCCGTTGCAACAGCTGCGTCCGCTGGACTGGAGGGCGGCAGCTTCGACCACCCCCGGGCCGCGGAGCTTGAACTGCGGGACTGATACCATCGCCCGATGGGGTATCGCCTCGGCGCAGAGGGAGAAGAGGAGGGAAGAGATAGTAACTCTAAGACTTTTGCCTCCATCACAGTGTTTGGTGAACTCACTGTGGTGGATGTTAATTTGTGTTTATTGTGTGTTGTTATTATTACATGTATGGCTGCAGGCAACAGCATTTCGTTCGGACCGAAAGGTCTGAATGACAATAAAGGAAATCTAATCTAATATAAAAGAACAAACAAAAATTTGTTTCGAAATAAATGAGACGCCGGGTACTTCTGTATCGCTATTATGGGAAACCTTTAAGGCATACATTCGCGGTGCTATAATCTCTTATCAAAGTTTTCAAAATAAAGAAAATAAAAGAGAACTTCAGCGGATAGAACAGAAAATAAAATTACTAGAATTGGACAATGCAACTGAGCCAACCATAGATAAACATAATAAGATAACCTTATTGAAATATAAACTCAATAGAATATTATCGGCAAGAGTAATAAGATTATTCCAAATTACAAAACAGGCACACTTCGAATTTGGGGATAAGCCACATAAATTACTAGCGAGGCAACTGAAGCAACAAGAAAAGGAAAATACTATCATTAAAATTAAATCTGATAAGGGTGAGCTTCTAACACTACCAAAGGATGGCACGCAACAACGCCTTTAAATCCAGGGACACTTCTGCTTACAGTGCGGCCAGGTCGAACCTGAACAGAGGCATAAAAAGGCCAAAGTCATCCACAGGCAAAGGGTAGAAGACCACTTCAATACCGCGGACACCAGAAGCATGTGGCAGGGTGTCAGGGACATCACTGACTACAAGAGCAGCCCCGCCTGCCCCCACGGTGATATCACACTGGCCAACGAACTAAACACCTTCTTTGCCCGGTTCGATACTGGCAACACCACCAGGTGTGGAATAACCCCGGCCATAGCGGAGGGACAGGCCTTAACACTGAGCACTCAGGAGGTACAGTGCGCTCTGCGTAGGATCAATCCACGCAAGGCTGCAGGCCCGGATGGTGTACAGGGAAGAGTATTAAAGGACTGTGCTGGACAGCTGGCGGAGGTATTCATGAGAATCTTCAATCTCTCTCTATCTCTGGCAACGGTCCCCAAGTGCCTGAAAACAGCCACCATAGTGCCGGTGCCGAAAAAGTCCAAAATCACCAACCTCAACGACTACCGGCCGGTTGCCCTGACTCCAATCCCCATGAAGTGCTTCGAAAGGCTGGTCCTCTCCCATATTAAATCCAGCATCCCTGCCTCACTGGACTCCCATCAATTTGCATACAGGGCAAATAGATCGACAGAGGATGCCATCTCTCTGGCCCTTCACACTGTCCTGACTCACCTGGACAGACAGGGCACGTATGTGAGGATGCTCTTCATTGACTATAGCTCTGCATTCAATACGGTCATCCCCACCAAGCTCACCACCAAACTCCACCAGCTAGGCCTCAGCTCACCGATATGCGCTTGGATCCTGAACTTTCTCACGGAGCGACCGAAGGCAGTGAGACTGGGCCCGCACCTGTCCTCCACCATCACCCTGAGCACCGGCACACCAAAGGGTTGTGTACTAAGCCCCATGCTCTACTCCCTCTTCACTCACGACTGTGTCCCTGCATTCGACACCAACACCATCGTGAAGTTTGCAGACGACACAACAGTGATTGGGCTGATCACCAACGGTGATGAAACAAAATACAGAGCGGAGGTGCAGAACCTGGCGGACTGGTGCGCCAATAACAACTTGGCACTAAACACCTCCAAGACCAAGGAGCTGATTATTGACTTCAGGAGGTCCCATTCTGGAGAATACGCCCCAATCTCCATTTATGGGGAAAGTGTGGAGAGAGTCAACAGCTGCTGACAACGTTCTACCGCTGCACCACAGAGAGCATACTAACTTATGGCATCTCTGTGTGGTATCTCAGCTGCACGGAGGCGGAGAGGAGAGCTCTTCAGCGCGTCGTCAACAGAGCGCAGAGGATCATCGGGACAGAGCTACCAGCCTTGGAGGGCATCTACCACACGCGGTGCCTCAGGAAGGCCCTCAGCATCCATAAGGACTCATCACACCCCTGCCACGGTCTGTTTCAACTACTTCCCTCCGGCAGACGTTACAAGGCCTTCTACGCCCGAACCTCCAGACTCAGGAACAGTTTTATCCCAAGAGCTATAGCGGCTCTGAACCGGCCCTAATGAGTGCCCCCCCACCCACCCCCTTTGGACAGTCTCCCTCAGATGGTCACGTCAATCAATTCAGCTTGCTTATTTATGTATTGTATTTATTTACCTTTCTTGTACATCAGTGGAGCTGCACACTAAATCTCGTTGCACTGACATGCAATGACAATAAAAGATATATTATTATTATTATTATTATTAATAAAAGGTTTGCCCAATTTTATCATAATTTATACACAACTAAAATAAATACAGATGATAGTAAAATTACAAATTTTTTAGATAATTGCAATCTCCCTAAATTGGATAGTTTAGAACAAGAGGAATTAGGAGCATGGATTACCAGTGAAGAAATAAAACAAATAATAAACTCACTGAAAAATGGGAAGACCCCAGGACCAGATGGTTTTAGTAATGAATTTTATAAAGGATTTCAGGACTCAATTGTACCAAGATTACTCAACTTATTCACGCAGGCTTATACCGAAAATAAACTACCAGAAACTTTAGCAGAATCAACAATAACGCTTATACCAAAAAAAGGTAAAGATTAGAGGAACCGGGTTCTTACAGAGCTATATCACTTCTAAATATGGATCAGAAAATTTTAGCAAAGATTCTAGCTAGAAGACTGAATAATTATATTAACAAATTGGTAAACCCGGATCAAACGGGATTTATACCCAAAAGACAATCACTTAATAATTTGAGAAGACTTTTCAATATAATGTACTCTCACAAAGAGGACATTGAAGATATTTCAGTTGTTATGCTGGATGCAGAGAAGGCATTTGACCAGGTAGAATGGCAGTATTTATATAAGGTACTCCAAAAATTTAACACGGGAGAGAATTTTATTAGATGGGTTAAACTACTTTATGATAAACCTACGGCAAGAATATTAACTAATAATATGTTATCTCCAAAATTTTATTTATCAAGGGCTAATAGGCAGGGTTGTGCCTTATCACCATTGCTATTTGCCCTAATGATAGAACCGCTGGCTGAAAAGATTAGAAATCATCCGAATATTCACGGATATAATACTAAGGACTCAAAGAATAAAATTTCACTATATGCTGATGATATTCTTTTATATATTACTAATACACAAACGAGTATACCCACCTTATTAACACTAATTGAGGAATTCGGCTCTTTTTCCAGGATATAGAATAAATTGGAATAAAAGCGAAATTATGTCTTTAAAACCACAGGATTCGGGACACATTAAAATTCCCTTTCAAAATTGCAACAGAAAAATTCAAGTATTTGGGTATTCAAATTACGAGAAGACACAAATCATTATTTAGCGCCAATTTTATGCCACTATTAAATAAACTGAATGATATGATTCAATTTTGGAAAACGCTCCCGCTCTCATTGATAGGTAGAATTAACGCTATAAAAATGACTTTCTTACCACAATTAATATATTTGTTTCAAGCGATCCGAATATATTTATATTTTTTTACAGGGTTACCTTTATTGTCATTCAGACCGAAGTCTGAACGAAATTTCGTGCCTGCAGTCATACTTACAATACAATAAAAAACAGCAATAAACACATATTAACATCCACCACAGCGAGTCCACCCAGCACCTCCTCACTGTGATGGAGGCAAAAGTCTTAGGGCTGCAGTCTCTTCCCTCCTCTTCTCCCTCTGCGCTGAGGCGATACCCCACCGGGCGATGTTAAAAACAGTCCCGCGGCTCAATCACCGCGGCCCGGGGGTGGTCGAAGCTGCCGTTCACCAGTCCCGCCGACGCAGCCGCTGGCTCGCGGCCGAACACCGGACTCAGATCACCGCCACCAGAACTGCCGTCCCAGCCACCGGAGCACCGTTCCAGCCCCAAGCCGGATCGCCCTCACGTGAGTGCCGTTACCGTCTCAGCCTCGCGCCAGGCCGCCCCGACTGGGCACCGCTTCTCCCTCGGGCTGGGCCGCCCCGACTGGGCACCGCTCCTCCCTCGGGCTGGGCCACCCCGACTGGGCGCCGCTCCTCCCTCGGGCTGGGCCGCCCCGACTGGGCACCGCTCCTCCCTCGGGCTGGGAACGCCGTACCTCCCTGAGCTCGGCCACTCCGACGGGAGCACCGTTCCTTCCTCGGGCCGGCCGTCCTCACGGGATCGTCACAGCCCCTCACGGAAGCACTGTTCCAGCCCAGAGCCGTGCCGTCCTCACGAGAGCGAGCTCAGGGCGAGTCCTGGCGGGCTCTGCCTCCTGAGCCTCGAGGTCACCAGCTCCGCCATTAGGCCTCAGCGCAGACGGAGGCAGAGAAGGGGAATACGACAAAAAGGTCGCATTCCCCCGCAGGGATAGACAGCAAGCCCCGTTTCAACCCCCCCCCCCCAAACACAAACCAAAAAACCAGACTAACCAAAACGAAAAAAACAACACAAAAAAGCAAAAACAGACGGACTGCAGGTGAGCCGCTGCTGCCAGGGCAGCGCCGCCACTTCCGGATTCTAATATCACTAATTTTATATGGGATTATAGAGCACACAGAACTCAACAAAAGCATTTGTGTAAACCTAAAGAAGTTGGGGGTTTATCATTACCTAACTTTACGTATTACTACTGGGCAGTGCATATTAA